>NC_091625.1:16672923-16975953 GCF_027580195.1 Bos mutus
CAGGAAGATCCCCTGGAAAGGAATGGCTACCCACTCTAATATTCTTGCCAGGAGAATTTCATGGACAGAGGAGACTGATGGGCTACAGTTCATGGGGTCACAAAGAATTGGACAAGGCTGAGTGACTAACACAAAAACAGTGAGGTTTAGTGTTTAATCTGAATGGAACCATTATTAGAAAAATGTTCATAACAACATTATAAAACCTAGACAAGGAACTTTCAGGGATGTTTCCACCCTCAAGCTTCCCCTGCTCAGAAACGTCTTTGCTAGGAAGATAGGAGAAGCAGCTCTTTTATAGGAACGGCCTGCTATGCCTTAAGTCTTATTATATTCAAATCATTTTGTGTCTTTTATGGCAAATAAACTACACTTTAAGAGATATTTATAATTCCATTAATGTCTTAAAATAGCTAGTTTGAGGAACAGTAAAAAATCCAGTGGCCTGAAAAGACATTGTCAGACAAGTATATAGATTAGGACGTGTGTCCAGATGAGGTAAAAGAAATGTGATCTCAAGAGAAAGACAAGGAATATTGATAGAATATAGCAAGAGATTGGAATCTCTAATTTACTATCCTGAATCTTGGTTAGCATTTTAATGAGGGTAATGAGGGTATGCTGCTGCTGCTGCTGCTAAGTCGCTTCAGTCGTGTCCGACTCTGTGCGACCCCATAGACGGCAGCCCATCAGGCTCCACCATCCCTGGGATTCTCCAGGCAAGAACACTGGAGTGGGCTGCCATTTCCTTCTCCAATGCATGAAAGTGAAAAGTGAAAATGAAGTCGCTCAGTCGTGTCCGACTCTTAGCGACCCCAGGGACTGTAGCCTACCAGGCTCCTCCATCCATGTGATTTTCCAGGCAATAGTACTGGAGTGGGGTGCCATTGCCTTCTCCGAGTGAGGGTATACAGGTTGTCAATCACATGAACTGCTGCTGGAGAACCCGGATCCAAGAAATCTGACAGAGGTCTGTTCTATGACCTTGATGGCAAAGATTGCCTGAGAGCTGCAGTGAATGTGGCTAGTTTCCTTCATAGTTTATTAGAAGGAACCTGGAAAGTTTTATTAACTTTGAGAGGGAGTGGGCAACTGAGAGAGCTGGAGAATCACAGCATTCTAGGGACTGAAGCAACCAGTGCCCATGTCGTGGCAGAGATGAGGAATTCAAATTTTCCTAACTAATTTTCATGTTGGAATTTATTCAGGAATAGGTGGTGGATTCTATTTAAATAAATGGAGTAAGTTAATATGCAAGGAAACTATTGTAATTGGAGATATTATAGGTACAATTGGTTAACTCAATGGTCATACAGTTTTGCCACTCCTCCACCTTCAGTAAAATGAGACAGTAGAAATAAATTTGATTTGTTTAAACAGACATGCACCAGTGTTGCTCCTAGAAAAGGAGTAGTATTAGTCTTTTGCAAGTCGTGTCCGACTCTTTGCGATCCCGAAGACTGTAGCTCACAAGTCTTCTCTGTCTATGGGATTCTCCGGGCAAGAATTCTGGAGTAGGTTGCCATTCTCTTCACTGGGGGGGTCTCCCCAACCCAGGAATCTAACCTGGGTCTCCTCCAATGCAGGCAGATTCTTTCACCATCTGAGCTACAGGCAAGGCCCACCCCACTCCCAACAAGAAAAGAGAGGAAAAGTATTAAGAATATTCTGATCCAAGTCAGCTTTTGGACAAAACAAAACACGACAAAATGCTACATGTCAGTTAATCTCCCTGATGCACACTATTCACACTTCAAAGGAAGAGTTATAGAAATAAAATGTTAATGTTTCAACTTGAAGGTTATTTCAGAAATCTGATAATTGTGCACATTAATCACTAAATGCAACATGTCATTTAATATCCTTAGGTAATACGCTGTTCCATTCATCGAAAGAGATATGTGTCAGCATTTCTAATTTTGATTTAATTAACATTTTGCTTAGTGCTTCTTAGACTTTGCCTGTACCAATAAATAAAAGAAAAATGTCAAATAGTTCTTTTACTTTGGAAAAGTAGTTTGCAAATGTTCCACTAATTTTCTTTTTTGTTAAAGGAAATGTGTTGATTAATAATTTGAATCATTAAAGAAAAATGTAATCTTGTACTGTTTGGCTATTTAAAGCTTAAAAATTGTTTAGATATAAAGTTTCAAATTATTCTTGAAAGAAGAAACATTTTTGAGTTAATTGTTCATATTTCATGATATGAATATATGGATGTGTGCTGTGCTCAGTTGCTAAGTTACATCCAACTCTTTGCAACCCCATGGACTTCATAAGGGAGAAAAATTAAATTTATCTTTTATGAAAGACTACCAAGGAATATTTTTAAAAATATGTATGTGTGTATTTATTTGGCTGTGCTGGGTCTTAGTTGCAGCATGCAGGATCTTTTTATTCGTGGCATGTAGACTCTGAGTTGCAGCATGTGGGATCTCATTTCCCAACCAGGGATCAAACCATGTCCCCTGTATTGGGAGCATGGAGTCTTTGCCACTGGAGCACCAGGACAGTGACCTAGGGAACATTTTTGAAATGTAGGACAATAAAATTATTAATGAAAATAGTAAGGCTAGATAGTAAAAATACTTTCCAAAACCTAGATATAGAACATAGTTCTTGTATCTGAATAGTGTAACTAAAAAAGAATCTATGTCTTTTTGAGAAGCAAATAGAAATAAGATCAAATCTTTGGAATAGTAGAAGCAAAGAAAACTACCATAAATAAATTACAAAAGCCAAAATGTCTAATGGAAAATGAATTTATTAGAGATAAAACCAAAGGAAATTTCACACAAAGGATCAGGTCTTGTTGTTCAGGACTCCTGACACACGATATACACTTGATAAACATCTGCATATGAATGGAAAGATGACAGCTCTAACACACATTAAAAAATTATGACAGACCATTACAGTGTGCGTGCTTTGTCTCTCACTTGTGTCTGACTCTTTGCAACCCCATGGACTGTAGACTACCAGGCTCTGCTGTCCATGGAATTTTCCAGACAAGAATACTAGAGTGAGTTGCCATTTCCTACTCCATTTAAATGTTGCTACTTCATTTTTAATAGTAATTTTTGGCTCAGGTGGTAAAGAATCCACCTGCAATGCAGGAGACCTGGGTTCAATCCCTAGGTTGGGAAGATCCCCTGGAAAAGGGAAAGGCTACCCACTCTAGTATTCTGTTCTAGAGAATTCCATGGATTAAACAGTCCATGGGGTCACAAAGAGCTGGACACTATTGAATGACTTTCAGTTTAAATAAGTTATAATTTACCACTATAAAAATGATTATCATACTGTTCAATATGCAAATTTCTGATTATTTAAAATAATTTTCTTCTAAGAAGTGGTTGAGTATTTTTGTTTACATAACTTATGAGGTTTGTTATCACACTGTCAAAGTACAAAGTGCACTGAAAATAAATATTTAAAATTTTATTAACTAAATCTGCTACTTCTGGGACTCCTATTCATAAAATACTTTTGAAGAGTATGGAAACATGAAATTTCAAATGCTTAATCCAATTAGTTAAGTCACTTGTTGTCCTGGATGCACATCATCACTTGTTACAAATGCTTTACCCTTGTTCAGGTGCTTTACCTAACTTAACTGTGAAACATTCATTATTGAAATGTTCATCCTGGTTAAATAACTATTAAAAATGATTTGACACTGCCCAAAGTTTTCTTCTGTAGAAATCATAAGGTGATTTTTTTTTTCCATTTGGAAGATGGAAATTGCTGGTTAGAAAAAAAAAATGTGTACAGAACTTATGATTACGTGACTTTATTTTTACTCCAGTGTTTCAGACCTGGGTGGTATCAAGTTCATAATAACCTAAAACTCAACATCATTGGAATCTGAAAGCAATGATTACAAAGAACTATGTATATTGTCAGGAATCAGTTAACAACCTACACTTTCTGTTGAGCATCTTCATCCTTGTTAAAAGGCAACATTTTAGTGAGAAATCGCTACCTATTTTCCCCCTTTATAGCTAGTTGTCTTACTTTTAAGTCATTGTCCTAAAATAAAAATGGAAAAATGACACAAAGAATACTGTGACAGTGCTTTGGTAGATGATTTGCTGCCATTTTGTTCCTGACTAGGAATATTAGAAGTTAATATAGAGGCAAAAGTATCACTATAAGTAAAGTCTGAGAGAAAATAATAGAAAAATGCATTTGTATCATGATTTGTGAAGTTTAAAATGATATCAATTATTATCATACATTTATGACATGGATAGAATATATTCTTAGGTCACGTTACACTGGAAAGAGTTTGATTTTTGTCACACAACATTACTTTAAAAATCTAGCAAAATTAGCCTTAAAAGTAACCTTAGCTAGAAGTACTCCAGAGTCAAAAGGAATTTATATCTAAGAAAAATAAATGTGATTTTATTCGTTGGTTACATATGAAAAATATACTTTGTAAGTGGACATGGTAAAGAATTTGAATGCTAAAACCTGGGACAAACTAAATACATATTTTTTTCTGATATTTATACCCACTTTCTACATTTCATAATTAAAAAACTGTAAGAGCCTTTTGCAAACTATGCCTCTAGCATTTCCTATTCAAGTTCATCTGTGCACAGGGTTATGACCTCACAAACAAAAATGAATAATTCGAAGTTAATGAGGAGAACCGTAAGCCTGAGGGGCATTCCCTGTGTGATCTCCAAGGAGCTCACAGGGCACTGGAGATATCTTCTTTGTAGTTCAAATTAATCTTCAAACATGCCCTTTGACATAGTCAATGGCAATTGTTTTTCAAATTTTATTAATAGTGTTAAATTAAGCACAGTGTATGCAATATATCACAAGATTTATATCATGCTTAAGTTAACAAAAAAGGTGCAAATAAGATATCCTGTAATACATAAAATATTTATATATAACCTGAAGTCAATATTTACATTATGAATGAAGTGATTCTTTACTGAAGCCATCGTGCTTACCTTACTGACAATGGAGAATCTGTAAGTAATGAAAACATATTTGTTATACTATTTCAAATTTAAAAGCACTAGCATTACACCTAGGAAAGAGGATATTTACAATTCATTATCAAAATGTATTTAGAATTGATTCTATGTTCAACATATTATTTGGTAGCTTGGAGAATAACATGATTCCAATTCATGAAACAAATCTGTGACATCTTACTTTACAAGAAATTTCTTCTTCAGTGTTTTACCAAGAATACATTGTTAAATGTCTATACCCCAACACAACATAAAAAGTTAAAAAAAAAAAAAAAGAATACAATTGAGAAACAAAACAGGAACAAAAGAAACGTCTTTTTCTTTAAGACTGTTAATTGGAAGTCAATCTCCCTTGAATTTCATGTACTATAGTCACCAAGAATCTGAACATCTCTGCTGCTGGACATAACTATAGCATGCTTTGTTTCAAAAATTCTCAGCACACTACAGACTGCAAGCAACTAACTAGATGATGATGTTTAAATAAGGACTGTCATCTTATATGCTGTTATTTCAATAGATATTAACTTATTTTGAGTTTATGCAAGACAAGGACAATTTCTTGGATGATAGAAGTATTATAAAAGCAGATTGTAGTGATGGTTTTACAATTGTATAAATTTTATACAAACTTATCAAGTTCCATCTACAGTGGAGGAATTTTCTTATGCAAATTATATGTCAATAAATCTAAATAAATATAACATAGAGTTAAGGACAAATAATTGTGAAGGGTTTGAAGCTAGGTAAAGGTATTAGATAAATTCATAGGCAATGAAACAAGAACAACAAAATAATAATGGGTTTAAGGATGTTTACAGAAAATATTTTTTAAGTTGTTTCTATGTTTTAAAATTTTTGTAACAACATTTTGGAAAAACTAGAGCACAATTAGTAGCCAATATTAGGGAAAATAATACCATTTCATGGTTTAAAACAAAAAGCTAAAACACTACAATAAATCAGTTGTGTTAAAAAAAATCAATGTCTCTTCACTTTTTGATGTCTGGAAATACCCAAAGTTAGTAGAAGGAAAAAATCATAAAAATCAGAGCAGAAATAAATGACAAAGAAGCAAAGGAGACAATAGCAAAAATCAAAAAAACTGAAAATCAAAAAAACTGAGAAAATAAATAAACCATTAGCCAGACTCATCAAGAATAAAAGGGAGAAGAATCAAATAAACAAAATTAGAAATGAAAATGGAGACATCACAGCAGACAACACAGAAATACAAAGTAGTAAGAGGCTACTATCAGCAACTATATGCCAATAAAATGGACAACTTGGAAGAAATGGAAGAATTCTCAGAAAACTATAACCTTCTGAAATTGAATCAGGAAGGAACAGAAAATCTTAACAGATACATTACAAGCAAGGAAATAGAAACTGTAATCAAAAATCTTCCAACAAACAAAGCCTGGGACCAGATGGCTTCACAGGTGAATTCTACCAAAAATTTAGAGGAGGGCTAACATCTATCCTACTCAAACTCTTCCAGAAAATTGCAGAGGAAGGTAAACTCCCAAACTGATTCTATGAGGCCACCATCACCCTAATACCAAAACCAGACAAAGATGCCACAAGAAAAGAAAACTAGAGGCCAATATCACTGATGAACATAGATGCAAAAGTCCTCAACAAAATTCTAGCAAACAGAATCCAACAACATATTAAAAATATCAAACAATATGATCAAGTGGACTTTATCCCAGGAATGCAAGGATTCTTCAATATTCACAAATCAATAAATGTGATATACCACGTTAACAAATTGAGAGATAAAACCATATGACTATCTCAATAGATGTAGTGAAAGCCTTTGAAAAAATTCAACACCCATTTATGATAAAAACTCTCCAGAAAGCAGGCATAGAAGGAACATGCCTCAACATAATGAAAGTCATGAATGATAAACACACTTCAAACATTATCCTCAATGGTGAAAAATTGAAAGCATTTCCTCTAAAGTCAGGAATAAGACAAGGGTGCCCACTCTTACCACTACTATTAAACATAGTTTTGGAACTTTTAGCAACATAAATCAGAGAAGAAAAAGAAATAAAAGGAATCCAGATTGGAAAAGAAGAAATAAAACTCTTACTGTTTGTAGATGACATGATCCTCTACATAGAAAACCCTAGAAACACAACCAGAAAATTACTTGAGATAATAAATGAATATAGTAAAGTTGCATGATATAAAGTTAAAACACAGAAATCCCTTGAATTACTATACACTAACAATGAGAAAACAGAGAGAGAAATTAAGGGAACAGTTACATTCACCATTGCAATGAAAAGAATAAAATACTTAGAAATAAATTTACCTGAAGAAACAAAAAACCTATGCATAGAAAACTATAAAATACTGATGAACGAAATCAAAGATGACACAAATAGATGGAGAAATATACCATGTTCATGGATTGGAAGAATCAATATACTGAAAATGAGTATACTATCCAAAGCAATCTATAGATTCAATGCAATCCCTATCAAGCTACCAATGGTATTTTTCACAGAACTAGAACAAATAATTTCACAATTTGCATGGAAACATATAAAGCCTCAACTAGCCAAAACAATCTTGAGAAAGAAGGGTGGTACTGGAGGAATCAACCTGCCTGAGTTCAGACTATACTACAAAGCTATGGTCATCAAGGCAGTATGGTACTGGCACAAAGACAGAAATATAGACCAATGAAACAAAATAGAAACCCCAGAGAAGAATCCATGCACTTTTGGAAAACTTTCCTTTGACCAAGGAGGCAAAAATATACTGTGGATTAAAGACAATCTCCTTAGCAAGTTGTGCTGAGAAAACTAGTCAACCACCTGTAAAAGAATGAAACTAGAACACTTTCTAACATCATACACAAAAATAAACTCAAAATGGATTAAAGATCTAAATGTAAGACCAGAAACTATAAAACTCCTAGAGGAAAACATAGGCAGAACACTCTCTGACATAAATCACAGCAAGATCCTCTATCACCCACCTCCCAAAGTAATGGAAATAAAAGCAAAAATAAACAAAGGGACCTAATTAAAAGCTTTTGCACAATGAAGGAAACTATAAGCAAAGTGAAATGGCAGCCTTCAGAATGGGAGAAAATAATAGTAATTGAAGCAACTGACAAGATGTTAATCTCCAAAATATACAGCAGCTCTTGCAGCTTAATACCAGAAAAATAAATGACCCAATCAAAAAATGGGCCAAAGAGCTAAACAGACATTTCTCCAAAGAAAACCTACAGATGGCTAACAAACACATGAAAAGATGCTCAACATCACTCATTATCAGAGAAATGCAAAAACCCACAATGAGGTACCATCTCATCCTGGTCACAACGGCTGCCATCAAAAAGTCTACAAACAAGAAATGCTGGAGAGAGTGTGGAGAAAAAGGGAACGCTCTTGCACTATTGGTGGGAATGCAAACTGGTACAGCCACTATGGAGAATAGTGTCAAGATTCCTTTAAAAACTGGAAATAGAACTGCCATATGACCCAGCAATCCCACTGCTGGGCATACACATCGAGGAAACCAGAATTGAAAGAGACACATGTACCCCAATGTTCATCACAGCACTGTTTATAACAGCCAGGGCATGGAAACAACCTAGATGTCATTGGCAGATGAAGGGATAAGGAAGCTGTGGCACATATACACAATGAAATATTACCAGCTATTAAAAGAGAATGCATATGAGTCACTTCTAATGAGATGGATGAAACTGGAGCCTATTATACATAGTGAAGTAAGCCAGAAAGAAAAACACCAATACAGTATACTAACGCATATATATGGAATTTAGAAAGATGGTAACAATAACCCTGTATACGAGACAGCAAAAGAGACACTGATGTATAGAACAGTCTTTTGGACTCTGTGGGAGAGGGAGAGGGTGGGAAGATTTGGGAGAATGGCATTGAAGCATGTATAATATCATGTATGAAATGAGTCGCCAGTCCAGGTTCGATGCACGATACTGGATGCTTGGGGCTGGTGCACTGGGATGACTCAGAGGGATGCTACGGGGAGGGAGGAGGGAGGAGGGTTCAGGATGGGGAACACGTGGATACCTGTGGAGATTCATGTTGATATATGGCAAAACCAATACAATATTGTAAATTTAAAAAATAAAATAAAATATAAAAAAAGAAAGAAAAGCACCAAAACAGTGCATTAACGCATATATATGGAATTTAGAAAGATGGTAATGACAACCCTATATGCAAGACAGCACAATGTTGTAAAGTAATTAGCCTCCAATTAAAATAAATTATTTTTTAAAAAGTAAATAAATATTTTAAATATCAGAGTATTTAGGATAACTGGCTGATCCATGTCCATAGTAGGAATTTTAAAATATGAACATGGAAGATCTATATAAGATGGCAGAATAGCTATTAAAAGCAACTAGAGTCACTATAAAAAGATATAAAGTCAATTTGAAGAGGTCCCAGTGACCAATTTGAGATTTTCATGTCTATATGAAATTGTAATGGATATCAAGCTACTAAATATTAATTAGCTTTTAATAAAAGAAAAAAGTAAACTTTTGAGGATGGCAAAAAACCAATCCATTCCCCTGAAAACTGATTAAATAAGAAAACATCTTTCCCATACGAAGTGTATCATGTAGTAAGCAAATAATACATGCAAAAACATATGACCCAGAAGGATGGTATGGGGAGGGAGGTGGGAGGGGCCTTCAGGATTGGGAACACGTGTACACCTGTGGCAGATTCATGTTGATGTATGGCAAAACCAATACAATATTGTAAAGTAATTAGCCTCTAATTAAAATAAATAAATTTAAATTAAAAAAATAAAGCCACCTGTTTCCTCCAAAAAAAAAATAATAAAATAAAATAAAATTACCTAAGCTAATTAGTAAAAACACAATTATTTTAGAGCAATATCATCTATGAGTGATGTCTCTAAGTCCAAATTTAAAATATTCTATATGATTTTTCTGTAATGAACTCTCAAATTTTCTCAAATTGCGCTCTGTAATTTTTCTCAAATTTATCTCAATTTGACTTAATCAATTTAAGATCAATTCAATCAAAACTTTAAACTTGTTAATTGATTGCTTTGTAACCCAGATGGCAGTATGGGGCTTAAAAGCACTACTGCATCTTCCCAAATAACTGACACCCTTTCATTTGGAAAACACATAAAAAACAAACAACAACAACAAAACACTTTTACATATTTTATATGTGAAATTTTATTTGTTATTGTTTTTCACTCACCCAGTTGTGTCTGATTCTTTGGACATGCTGCAGTGGACTGCAACCTGCCAGGCCACCCTGTCCCTCATCATCTCCCAGAGTTTTCCCAAGTTCAAGTTCATGTCCATTGCACCAGAGATGCCATCAAGCCATCTTGTCCTCTGTCACCCTCTTTTCCTTCTGCCCTCAATCTTTCATAGAATCAGGGGCTTTTCCAATGAGTAGGCTGTTCACATCAGATTACCAAAATATTGGAGCTTCAGTTTCAGCATCAGTCCTTCCAATGAGTGTTCAGGGTGGATTTCCCTTAAGATTGACTGGTTTGATCTCCTTGCTGGCCAGGGGTTCTCAGGAGTCTTCTCCAGCACCAGAGTTCAAAGGCACCGATTTTTTGGTGCTCTGCCTTCTTTACAGTCCTGATCTCACAGCCAAACATGCCCACTGGGAAGACCATAGCCTTGACTATATGGATCTTTCAGTCACCATCTGCAGTGATTTTGGAGCCCAAGAAGAGAAAATCTGTCACTACTTCCACATTTTCCCTTTGATTTGCCGTGAAGTGATAGGGCCAGAATGCCATGAACTTAATTTTTTTTTTAATATTTAGTTTTAAGCTGTCTTTTTCACTTTCCTTCTTCACCCTTATTAAGAGGATCTTTAGTTCTTCTTCACTTTCTGTCATTACAGGATATCATCTGCCTATCTGAAGTTGTTGATGTTTCCCCGCCAATCTTGATTTCAGCTTGTAACTCATCCAGCCTAGTATTTCTCATGATGTGCTCAGAGTATAAGTAAGCAGGGTGACAATATACAGCCTTGATGTATTCCTTTCCCAATTTTGAGCCAGTCTGTTGTTCATATCCAGTTCTAACCTGCAAAAAAATTTCTCAGGAGACAGATAAGATGGTATTACAGGTATTGTCATCTCTTTAAGAGTTTTCCACATTTTGTTATGATCCACACAGTCAAAGGATTTAGTATAGTCAATGAAACAGAGGTAAATGTTTTTCTAAAATTCCCTTGCTTTCTCTATGATCCAGCAAATGTTGGCACTTTGATCTATGGTTACTCTGCCTTTCCTAAATCTAGTTTGGACATCTGGAAGTTCTTGGTTCACATAATGCTAAAGTCTACCATGCAGGATTTTGACCATAACCTTACTAGCATGGGAGATGAGTGCAATTGTCCAGTGGTTTGAACATTCTTTAAGAATTGCCTTTTTTGGAAACTGGGATGAAGATTGACCTATTCCAGTCCTGTGGCCACTGCTGGATTTTCCAGATTTCCTGACATATTGAGTGCAGCACTTTGATAGCATCATCTTTTAGGATTTTAAATAGTTCTACTGGAATTCCATCACCTCCACTAGCTTTATTGACAGCAGGGCTTTCTAAGGCCCACTTGACTTCACACTCCAGTATGTCTGGCTCTGGTTGAGTGACCACACTATCATGGTTATCTGGGTCATTGCAATCTTTTTTTTTTTTTTTTTTACAGTTCTTCCATGTATTCTGTAGAGCTCTTCTATTTCTATTAGGTCTTTACCATTTCTGTCCTTTATTGTGCCCATCTTTGGATGAAATGTTCCTTTGATATATCCAATTTCTTGAATAAATCTTTAAGAAAACTATATTATTTTATCTGTGAGTAAATTCATGATAGGCAGTATACAGATCAAATTTATAAATGGTTAAGAAAATTAAATTAATATATGATTTAGAGATTAGGATATTTTGTGCATATGTTTTACTTTTTTATCCAACTCTTTGTGTATGTTCAAAATAGCGTTAATTGTTATTCATACACATGCAACACGATTTTTAAATGTTTAAAATTTATATCTTTTCTTTGATTTTCTAGTGGTTACTTTAACTAATATGCTTCATATTAAAGTCTAGAGTAATATCTATTTTCACCGTCCCTTACTTCCTGGTATCATAGTCTATGTTCATCCCTATTTATTTAAGCAAATTTTTATTTATATTTAATAATACATGTTTACTATTTTTATCATTGCTTTTTGTGTCATTGAATATATTTTGTATTGCTGAAGTATGTTTGATAATCATTCTCATTTCAAAGGTGTTATTCAGAGTGATGGTGAATAATTCTGTCTTTTCATTTCCAATATGAAGAATACGGTAGTGGTGGAGGAGACTGCATATCATAGAAATTAAAATTAACAGTAGCTAAACAGGGTTCAGAGAGTTTTTTCACATTTCAAATATCATAAAGTACAATATGGCAGCTCCAGGATAGACTTGGGGATTAAAATTTCTTCTATATATCTAGTTTGTCAAGCTTAACATATGATTCTTCTCCTTTCTCTAAAGGGCCATGACAGCTGTCAAAAATAGAGCACTTAAAATAAGAATTAAGAGGAAGAAATGAAGGAGTGTTTATCAAGTATTTGGTTTTCCATTAAAAAATATTCCTATCAACTATTAAATCTCTTTGGCCGGAACATAATTGTGCAGCCAGACTTGCTGTAGAAGAGTCTGGGAAATGGTGTCTTTTAGGTATGCATGTTACCATCCTGAGTATAGTTGGAATTTTGTCACCAGAGAAGAAGAGTAGAATTAATACTAGGTAGACAACATCATTCTTTCACTGAGTATTTTTACTTTTTCCAAATTAGGCAGACTTATTGATGCTATCTGGTCTTATCTTTTGCATAAATTTTGAAAGGATAACTTGAGACGCTCCAAAACATATGAAAAGAAGAAAGATGTGCTTGTGGTAAGGAAGCATCAATCACATTTTCAATACCTTTGCTCAGGAGTCCTGTCTCTCCTTTCTTTATTAGGAAATTCTTTTGCATTTGTTGCTGCTGCTGTTACTATTTAAGGTCTGTAACATTGCCTGGGTGAGTATTTTTCCCAGAAAGAACTAATGGAATTAAATTCCAACAAGCTATGAGTCCATCTGGTCATTAAACCACCACAACCTCCCCCTTGGCCACTACATTGTACAAAAGGAACAGGAACACTCCCTCCATTTTTCAGGTTATTATGGCCTAATAATAACCCTAAACTGTGGGCCCTAAACTGGGTTTGTCCCTAAATTGTGGGCACCAACCCTGTTTGTCTACCTTCAACATGAATAAGCTAGCTCAAAGCCTCAGGACTTTTCAGACTTCTTATATTTTCTACCTTCAGGAAGAAGTAAAATTTAAGTTTTGGAAGACATTGTGACAATAAAGAATAACATGTGTGCTGTGCTCAGTCACTTCAGTCTTATCTGACTCTTTGTGATCTCATGGACCATAATCCACCAAGCTCCTCTGTCCATGGGATTCTCCACGCAAGAATACTGAAGAGAGTTGTCATTTCATCCTCTAGGGGATCTTCCCAACCCAGAGATCAAACCCACATCTCCTGCATCTCCTGCATTGCAGACAGATTCTTTACTGTATTTTGAAAATTCTGTCAGTGATTTCTATATTTTTTTGTGTTAATATTTTTATCTCATGTAGTGATTAAAAATATCAAATTGTAGCTAGGTTTGGAAGAGAGGTTAACAATTTTTCCTATAAAGATATTTTAATAAATATTTATATATATATAATAAATATATTCAGCTTTGTGGGGCATACAGTTCTATTACATCTACTCAACTCTGCCATTTGGAGAAGGCAATGGCAACCCACTCCAGTACTCTTGCCTGGAAAATCCAATGGATGGAGGAGCCTGGTAGGCTGCAGTCCATGGGATTGCTAGGAGTTGGACACGACTGAGCGACTTCACTTTCACTTTTCACTTTCATGCATTGGAGAAGGAAATGGCAACCCACTCCAATATTCTTGCCTGGAGGACCCCAGGGATGGGGAGCCTGGTGGGCTGCCATCTATGGGGTAGCACAGAGTCAGACGTGACCGAAGTGACTTAGCAGAAACTCTGCCATTGCAATGTAAGAGTAATCACAAGAAATTTATTAGCAAATGAATTTAGCTATATTCTGATAAAAGTGTATTTATAAAAGCAAACAAACAAAGATTTGGCCTTCATGCTGTATTTTCATGGCTACTATGGCAAAACCAATACATTATTGTTAAGTTAAAATAAATAAATAAATAAATAAAATGAAAAAAAAAATCAAGAACACACACGCACACACAAAGTGATTAACTCCTAATTTGGGGGATATTCCATAAAGGGTTAGCAGTGAAAGGGCATGTGAAAAATAAGAACAAATATGACTCCATATTATTAATAAATATGTTTCTTGTACTTTAAACTTTGTGCTCTATTGCTTTTGCTACAAGCAAAAAGAATATTGTCTATACTCTGAAATATATAGGAGAGCCTGTTCTCAAGGTTCTGACCTTTAAAGTTATAATATTTTGTTATTCATATGGAGATAGAAATTTGCAGGACAGATAGTAACATTTATCTTGTTGGAGATGTTCACAAGAACACTGTGTCCTGATCTACATAGACAGTCGCAAGACCAAGGATTCTGACACCAAGAAATTTGCAACAACCAATGACACTGTCTCCCCTTTTGGTATGAAAGAACCCTGAATTCTTACTTAGATAAGTTGGTTCTTTGAGACATTTGTCCACCATATTCTCTGTCAGCTGGTTTTTCAAGTAAACTTGCTATTCCTTGCCCCAACGATTCATCTCTCAATTTATTGGCCTGTCATGTGGTGAGCAGTATGAGCTTGAATTTGGTAACAGATGTATGGTTGCTTTTAGTATTCATGGCATATAGGTTTCCCACTGCCTTGGAAACAAAGACCCAAAAATTCCTTGACTAAAAACCACAGGAATTGATATTCTTGTGGTTCTGGAGGTTGGAAGTCTAATATCAAGGTGTTGAAATGGTCAAGTTCTCTTTAATGGGTCCATCACCAACTCCTGGAGTTCACCCAAACTCATGTCCATCAAGTTGGTGATGCCATCCAGCCGTCTCATCTTCTGTCGTCCCCTTTTTCTCCTACTCCCAATCCCTCCCAGCATCAGAGTCTTTTCTAACGAGCCAACTCTTCTCATGAAGTGGCCAAAGTACTGGAGTTTCAGCTTTAGCATCAGTCCTTCCAAAGAATACCCAGGACTGATCTCCTTTAGAATAGACTGGTTGGATCTCCTTGCAGTCCAAGGGACTCTCAAGAGTCTTCTCCAACTCTACAGTTCAAAGGCATCAATTCTTCAGCACTCACCTTTCTTCACAGTCCAACTCTCACATCCATACATGACTACTGGAAAAACCATAGCCTTGACTAGACGTACCTTTTTTGGCAAAGTAATGTCTCTGCTTTTGAATATGCTATCTAGGTTGGTCATAACTTTCCTTCCAAGGAGTAAGCGTTTTTTAATTTCATGGCTGCAATCACTATCTGCAGTGATTTTGGAGCCCAAAATGATAAAGTCTGACACTGTTTCCACTGCCCCATCTATTTCCCAAGAAGTGATGGGACCAGATGCCATGATCTTAGTTTTCTGAATGTTGACCTTTAAGCCAACTTTTTCACTCTCCTCTTTAACTTTCATCAAGAGGCTTTTTAGTTTCTCTTCATTTTCTGCCATAAGGGTGGTGTCATCTGCATATCTGAGGTTATTGATATCACTATTAAAGAAACACAAATCAAAACCATACTGAGATATCACCTAATACCTGTCAGTATAGCTGAAAATAGAAATATAAAAAACAAAATTTGGCAACGATGTGGAGAAAAGAGAAGTATTGTACAATGTGATGGGAATGAAAGTTAATGCAGCAAGGAGGGAAAACAATGTGGAGGTTTCCTCAAAAAACTAAAAATAGAACTACCATATGTTTCAGTAATTCAACTCTGAGGTAAAGGAAATAAAAAAACATTAATGCCAACATATACATGTGCCCCAAGGATGAGCAAATTAAATTTAAATGACCATTATGTCTACCACTGTGGGCAAGATCCCTTAGAATAAATGGGGCAGCCCTCATAATCAACAAGAGTCTGAAATGCAGTACTTGGTTGCAATCTCAAAAAATGACAGAATGATCTCTGTTCATTTCCAAGGCAACCATTCAATATCACAGTTATTCAAGTCTTTGCCCCAACTACTAATACCAAAGAAGCTGAAGTTAAATGGTTCTATGAAGACTTACAAGACATTCTAGAGCTAACATCAAAAAATAAATGTCCTTCTCATCATAGGGGATTGGACTAAAAATGAAGCAGAGCAAAGGCTAACAGCATTTTGCCAGGAGAATGCACTGGTCGTAGCAAACACCCACTTCCAACAACACAAGACATGACACTACACAAGGACATCACCAGATGGTCAATAGTGAAATCAAATTGATTATATTCTTTGCAGCCAAAGATGGAGAAGCTCTATACAGTCAGCAAAAACAAGAGTGGGAGGTGACTGTGGCTCAGATCATGAACTCCTTATTACCAAATTCAGACTGAAATTGAAGAAAGTAGGGAAAACCACTAGACCATCAAGATATGACCTAAGTCAAGTCCCTTATGATTATACAGTGGAAGTGACAAATAGATTCAAAGGATTAAATCTGATAGGCAGAGTGCCTGAAGAACTATGGATGGAGGTTTGTGACACTGTGCAGGAGGTGGTAATCAAAACCATCCCCAAGAAAAAGAAATGCAAAGAGGCAAAATGGTTGTCAGAGGAGGCCTTACCAATAGTTGAGAAAAGAAGAGAGTGGAAAGGTAAAGGAGAAAAGGAAAGATATACCCATATGAGACCAGAGTTCCAAAGAATAGCAAGGAGAGATTTAAAAAACCTCCTCAGTGATCAATGCAAAGAAATAGAGGAAAACAATAGAATGGGAAAGACTAGAGATCTCTTCAAGAAAATTAGAGATAACAAGGGAACATTTCATGCAAAGATGGGCACAATAAAGGACAGAAACAGTATGGACCTAAGATAAGCAGAAGGTATTAAGAAGAGATGGCAAGAATACACAGAAAACTATACAGGAAAAGATCTTAATGATCCTGATAACCATGATAGTGTGATCACTCACCTACAGCTAGTTATCCTGGAGTGTGAAGTCAAGTGGCTCTTTGTTCATCATTATGAACAAAGCTAATGAAGGTGATGGAATTCTAGTTGAGCTATTTAAAATCCTAAAAGATGGTGCTGTTAAAGTGCTGCACTCAATATGCCAGCATATTTGGAAAACACAGTGGTGGCCACAGGACTGGCAAGAGTCTGTTTTCATTCCAATCCCAAAGAAAGGCAATGCCAAAGAATGTTCAAACTACCACACAATTGTACTCATTTCACATGCTAGCAAAGTAATGCTAAAATTCTCCAAGCTAGGCTTCAACATTAAGTGAATCGAGAACTTTTAAATGTTCATGTTGGATTTAGAAAAATCCAATAGCAGAAAAACCAGAGATCAAAATACCAACATCTGTCAGATCATAGAAAAGGCAAGAAAATTCCAGATAATCAGCTACCTCTTGTTCATTGACTATGCTAAAACCTTTGACTGTGTGGGTCACAACAAACTGTGGAAAATTCTCCAAGAGATGGGAATATGAGAGTACCTTCCCTGCCTCTTGAAAAACCTGTATGCAGGTCAAGAAGCAACAGTTAGAACCGGACATGGAACAACAGACAGTTCCAAATTGGGAAAGGAGTACATCAAGGCTGTATATTGTCACTCTGCTTATTTAACTTATATGCAGAATACATCATGAGAAACTCTGGGCTGGAGGAAGCACAGGCTGGAATCAAGATTGCCAGGAGAAATAACAATAACCTCAGATATGCAGATGACTCCACCCTCATGGCAGAGAATGAAGAGGAACTAAAGAGTCTCTTCAGGAAGGTGAAAGAGGATAGTGAAAAAGCTGGCTTAAAGTTCAACATTCAGAAAACTATGATCATGGCATCCTGTCCCATCATTTCATGGCAAATAGATGGGAAAGCAGTGGAAACAGTGACAACTTTATTTTCTTGGGCTCGAAAACCACTACAGACAGTGACTGCAGCCATGAAATTAGAAGACGATCACTCCTTGGGAGAAAAGCTATGGCACATCTAGCCAGCATATTAAAAAGCAGAGGCATTACTTCGCAGACAGATTTGTATAGCCAAAGCTGTGGTTTTTCCAGTAGTCATGCATGGATGTGAATGCTGGACCATAAAGAAGCCTGAGTTGGGAAGAACTGATGCTTTTGAACTGCATTGTTGGAGAAGACTCTTTGAGAGTCCCTTGGACAGCAAGGAGATCAAACCAGTCAATCATAAAGGAAATCAATCTTGAATATTCATTGGACATCCTGATGCTGCAGCTGAAGCTCCAGTACTTTGGCCACCTGTCGCAAAGAGCTGACTCGTTAAAAAAGACCGTGATACTGGGAAAGATTGAAGGCAGAAGGAGAAAAGGATGACAGAGGATGAGATGGTTGGATGCATCACTGACTCAATGGACATGAGTTTGAGCAATCTCTGGGAAATGGTGAAGGACAGGGAGGCATGGCATGCAGCAGTCCATGGGGTTGCAAAGAGTTGGACATGACTGAACGACTGAACAACAGCAAATGATCATATCAGCACTATTTACAACAGCCATGATATGGAAGCAACCCAAGTGTCCATCAGCAACTGAATGAGTTAAGAATGTGGTTTTATATATACAATGGAATACCACTTGGTCATAAAATAGAATTAAATTCTGCCATTTGCAACAATGTGAGTAACCTAGACAGTATTATACTTAACAATATTAGTCAGAGAAATACAAACACTCCAAGTTATCACTTTTACATGGAATCTAAAGAAATAACACAAATGACTGTATAACAAAATAGAAAGAAACTCATAAGCATAGAGAAGAAACTAGAGGTTACCAGTGGGAAGAAGGAAGCAGGATTGGTATTAGAAACTACTATCTATAAAATAGATAAGCAGCAAGAATATATTGCATAGCACAAAGAAATATAGCCATTATCTTGTAAAAACTTTAATTCAATAAAAATATGGACTCACTCTACTGTAATCCTGAAACTAATATTGTAAATCAATTGCACTTCAATAAAAAAAGAATACTATTCACTATTTCCAAGAATATGATCACAAAGGTCCTTCCACAAATTCTGAAAATAATAATTTGATATTACATTTCTGGAACATAACTAAAAAATATTTATCAGGAGTCTTAAAAATACACTGATCATTTAACTCCATATTTTAATTTTAGGAATTTAATACAAGGATAAAAGTCAAGGCAAGGCAATTTTGTAAGATATTCTCACTGTTATTTTTAATAGAGGAAAGGGAACATGTGAATTTAATTGAATACAAAGCCATGAGAAGATGGTGGAAAGTATTTTTGTGTGTATAGATGTAGCCAGTTCTACAGAATCTATGGTGTAAGAGCAGAGTTGGTCGAAGACCTGGTCTTACCCAACCCCCGTCTGCCATCTTGTATGGAAATAATTTTGGCAATGGTTCACTGAACAGCTGTTTTATAGATTTTCTACTAAATGTCAAATTCTACCTTAGTTGTGGTGATAAAAAAAAAATGATCAAGAGGAATATCATTCTTGTTTGCAGGAAACTTAACTCTCTTTGTCTATGAGAGGAGAAAGGTGCATAACAACTGGATAAAAATGTAAACATCATATTGTATGTTTATTGTTCCCATGAGGAAAATAACAGCTGATATGATAAAGAAAGAGCATGAGGCTAAGGGTAGGACTCTGTTTAGACCCAAGAGTGCCCCTTCATCCCTCCCCTGAAATATCTGTGAGAGGAGAACCTGATGACAAGCGATTGTTCTTTACATTTTTTCAAAGCAGCTGTGGTCAAATTAATATTTATGTTTCCAGCATAAAACAATTTTCATAGTATACTTTCAAAACATTCTATTTAATATTTATATGCAGTGTGAATCTTATAAAGCATCTTTAGAAAGTCGTTTGGGAACAACTGTTTTGTTTTCTAAAACATTTCACTGAGTTTGAGGTCTAAGTAAATGAATAAAATCTTTAATTCTGTCAGTTATTAGTTTTCTGACCTTTTGCAAATGGTAAAAATCTTTGTCCTCTTTTTTTTTTAATTTAAAAAATGAGGATAGAATATGATATATATCTTTGATAAGCCTAGTAATTCTCATCTAAAGATGAGCATGTACTAATCTTAGAAATCTGAGAAACAATTATGTTACATAGTGAAGGGGAATTAAGGGTACAGAATGGAATTAAGGTCATTAATAAACAGACTTTAAAATGGGGAGGTCATCCAGATGTGAACAGTGTTCACAGAGTCCCTAGTAAGTGGAAGAGGGAGATGGAGGAGAGAAGGAGATGTGACAATGGAAGTAAGGCTGGAGTTATGCAATGGGAAGACTCAACCTGCTATTGTTGGTTTTGAAAATAGCAGCATGCATGACCCAAGGAATGATAGCAGGTTCTAGAGCCTGAAAAAGCTAAGGAGACAGTCCTTCTTAGAGCTTCCAGAAAGAGACCAGCCTTTCAACACCTTGATTTTAGCTCGTTGAAACCTTCATCAGTCTTCTGGCCTTCTGAAATGTAATATAATCTATTTATGTTATTTTGAGCCATTACATTTATGGTAATCTGCTAAAGCAGACATAGAAAACCATATGGTATTTTATACCACATGATTTTTGTGAGGGGCAAATTAGATAACTTATTGTAATATATTGGAAATTACTTTGGAAATAATGTTGAATATGTAATAATTATACTAAAGCAAAGATAAGTTGGAAATATGTATCATATAGCATTTAAGAATAGTGGAGGAATGAAATATGCCATAATCCCCATCTATCTATGTTATTTCCTAAGCTGGACTCCATGAAACTTTCAATCTATAATACTGCAATAGCCAACACTGTACATAAACCCACTTCTACCTTCAATAGCCATCATGTCTAAGGAGAGCAATCCATTCTACCAATGGAAATTTGGTTTAAGCAATGAGAAGTAAGGACCAATCAATAATAATAAAAAAATACCACACAGTTTAGTAATAGAGTACGAAAGTGATTTGTTAATTAGCCTTTGGATATAGTTCCTGTCAGCATAGGGTAAATAGTACTTCTACAGCCACAAGGCTACAGATAAAGCCAACATTATTGCTGGCATAAGAGAGAGATGGGAAGAACCTGAGAACTCAGCTTATTGCTAAGCAAAAGAATGAGTCAACCAACTTCATGTAATGTCATATAGCAAATGTCTTTATTATTAAAGTCAGGTTCACGAAAGCATCCTTACTGAGATTACTACCAAGGCCAGCTGGTTTTTATGTCTGTTCACAAAGTTACTTTTCACAGATTTCCTTTGACATTAAATCTTATAGTCATCAACCATAGCTGGCATCACACTTAGCCAATGTTTACTGGATTTACTATACTTGTAGATATGAGGCAAGTGTGGCATATGATTTCGAGAAACTGAACAGGATGGCTCTTAATGTCTGCTGGCAGACTTAATTTTGTTTATTGGATGCTTTCATTGGTGGACTGGACAGTATTAAAATGCTGTATCAACTAAGAAGCTTTTCAAGACAAATTAGAGAAAGGATGCATATGGACATAACAGTAAAACATTTATTGTAGTGTTTCAAAGAACATTCTGGAGGGATAGAAAATATGCCCTCCTTTTTTATGTATCACATGGGTTGGCAATCCTGTGAATTTTTTAAAGTGTTAGTCTCTCTGTTGTGTCCAACTCTTTGTGACCCCATGGATTGTAAGCCTACAAGGCTCCTCTGTCCATGGGATTCTCCAGGCAAGAATACTGAAGTGGGTAGCCATTCCCTCCTCCAGGGGACCTCCAAACCCAGGTGTTGAACCTGGGTCTTCTATACTGCAGGCAGACACTTTACCATATGAACCACCAGAAATCCAATTATATCATTATGCTTTTTTATGTCCAAAGCAAATTCAGTATGGCTCTTTCCCATTTAGATCCACATATCATAACCAACAACCATGCCAATGCTAGCCACTGGAGACAGCTAAGTGAAATCAGGTCCAAAGGAAACAGGAAAAAATAAAACACCTAGCAAGAAATTAAATGCATGATGAGTAAAATATAATGTGAATTTCAAACTAAAAAATAAAATTCCTTTCAAAAGAAATCTGATATATTCTTTGACCTTAAGTAAAGATACAAATCTAGAGGCAGTGAAAGAAGGATGATGTAAAAGCTTGGAGTTCTGTCTTTGTTGAGCTACGAGACTTCGGACAATGTTTTCATCATCTCTGGGTCTTGATTTCTTTATGTAAATGAAATCTAGTATGTTCTTTTTTGTGTGTGATATACTCAAGACCTCTTTGTCTGTGTCTCTCTGTGGTCAAACCCCAAGCAGGTTAACTTCAATGGCTGACTGCAGAGCATATGTGTGTGTGAGCTCCAGATCTGGCAACCACATCAGCAGGATGTGTGGCTGGCCAAGCTGTGACCAAGGCTCTGCTTGACAGGCATTGATGTGAGCAGAGAGGTCTGGTTTGGGTACTTTAGTTTGGATTTCTCATATTCCATGTCTGATTCACAATATTCCACTAGATGCAGAGGAATGTGACACTTCATTATCTAGAGTAAGTCAAATTCAACACAATAAGAAGCATTATTTCCAAATATGTTTCTCCTTCATCCCTAGAGCTATAAAGCCAACCAGCACTCAGAGAGATTGGTTAGTTTTCTTCCCATTTACCTTTATAAAAAGTTTCATCAGAGGGACAGCTTCCTCACATTAACAATTACCTTTAAGAGGAGATTCACAATTGTGGAAATAAATATTATTAAGCTATTAATATTATTAAGCCTTAAGAAAAAGAAGATCCTGCCATTTGCAACATGGATAAACCCAGAAGACACTGCTGCTGCTGCTGCTGCTGCTGCTAAGTCGCTTCAGTCGTGTCCGACTCTGTGCGACCCCAGAGAAGGCAGCCCACGAGGCACGCCCCCCCCCCCCGCCCCCATCCCTAGGATTCTCCAGGCAAGAACACTGGCGTGGGTTGCCATTTCCTTCTCCAATGCATGAAAGTGAAAAGTGAAAGTGAAGTCGCCCAGTCGTGTCGGACTCCTCGAGACCCCATGGACTGCAGCCTACCAGGCTCCTCCGTCCATGGGATTCTCCAGGCAAGAGTACTGGAGTGGGGTGCCATCGTCTTCTCCCAGAAGACACTATGCTAAGTCAAATAAACCAGACACAGAAAAAAAAAAAAAAACTGTACAACTTCATATACATGTAGAATCAAAAAAAGCTGACTACATATAAGAAGAGAGTAGGTGGCTGTGGGGGGAAGGGAGAAGATGTGAGTCAAAGGGTACAAAGTAGGAATAATTATCTAGGGTAAGAGTAGGGATCTAATGTAGAGTATGATGACTATACTTAATACTACTTTACCAAATCCTGGTAACTTGCTAAGAGAGTAGATTTCAGGTTCACTCATCCCATAAAAATGGTGACTATATAACAATATGTGTTAATTTGTTTGACTGTAGTAATCATTCAGGGTTTCCCTGATGACACTCAGTTCAGTTCAATTCAGTCACTCATTCGTGTCCAACTCTTTGCGACCCCACGGATTGTAGCACGCCAGGCTTCCCTGCCCATCACCAACTGCCAGAGTTTACCCAAATTCATGTCCATTGAGTCGGTGATGCCATCCAACCATCTCATCCTCTGTCATCCCCTCTCCTCCTGCCTTCAATCTTTCCCAGCATCAAGGCCTTTTCATGAGTCAGTTCTTCGCATCAGGTGACCAAACTATTGTAGTTTCAACTTCAACATCAGTCCTTCCAATAAATACTCAGGACTGATTTCTTTTAGGTTGGACTGGTTGGATCTCCTTGCAGTCTAAGGGACTCTCAAGAGTCTTCTCCAACACCACAGCTCAAAAGCATCAATTCTTTGGCACTCAGCTTTCTTTATAGTCCAACTCTTATATCCATACATGACTACTGGAAAAACCATAGTCTTGACGAAATGGACCTTTAAAAAGTAAAGTAATGTCTTTACTTTGGCAAAGTAATGTCTCTGCTTTTTAATATGATGACACTAGTGATAAAGAATCTACCAATGGAGGAGGTGTGGGTTTGATCCCTGAGTTGGGAAGATCTTCTGGAGAAGTAAAATGGTAACCTACTCCAGTTTTCGTGCCTGAAGAATCCCGTGGACAGAGGAGCCTGGTGGGCTACAGTCCATGGGGTCACAAAAGAGTTGGGCACAAATACTAAACAACAGTAATCATTCAACTGTGCCTATGTATATCAAATCATCATGTTTTATAGCTTAAGTATATATAATTTTTTATTTAAGTGATAAATGCTTAAATTTTTTTAAAATTATTATTTTATTTTATTTTTTTTACTTTACAATATTGTACTGGTTTTGCCATACATCAACATGCATCCACCATGGGTGTACACGTGTTCCCCATCCTGAACCCTCCTCCCTCCTCTCTCCTCCCTCCCCATACCATCCCTCTGGGTCATCCCAGTGCACCAGCTCCAAGCTTCCTGTATCCTGCATTGAACCTGGGCTGGCGATTCATTTCTTATATGATATTATACATGTTTTAATGCCATTCTCCCAAATCATCCCCACCCCTCTCCCACAGAGTCCAAAAGACTGTTCTATACATCTGTGTCTCTTTCGCTGTCTCGCATACAGGGTTGTCGTAACCATCTTTCTAAATTCCATATATATGTGTTAGTATACTGTATTGGTGTTTTTCTTTCTGGCTTACTTCACTCTGTATAATTGGCTCCAGTTTCATCCACCTCATTAGAACTGATTCAAGTATACTCTTTTTAATGGCTGAGTAATATTACATTATATATATATATACCACAGCTTTCTTATCCATTTTTCTGCTGATGGACATCTAGATTGCTTCCATGTCCTGGCTATTATAAACAGTGCTGCGATGAACATTGGGGTACACGTGTCTCTTTCAATTCTGGTTTCCTTGGTGTGTATGCCCAGTAGTGAGATTGCTGGGTCGTATGGCAGTTCTATTTCCAGTTTTTTAAGGAATCTCCACACTGTTCTCCATAGTGGCTGTACTAGTTTGCATTCCCACCAACAGTGTAAGAGGGTTCCCTTTTCTCCACACCCTCTCCAGCATTTATTGCTTGTAGACTTTTGGATTGCAGCCATTCTGACTGGCCTGAAATGGTACCTCATTGTGGTTTTGATTTGCATTTCTCTGATAATGAGTGATGTTGAGCATCTTTTCATATGTTTGTTAGCCATCTGTATGTCTTCTTTGGAGAAATGTCTAATTAGTTCTTTGGCCCAGTTTTCGATTGGGTCATTTATTTTTCTGGAATTGAGCTGCAGGAGTTGCTTGTATACTTTTGAGATTAGTTGTTTGTCTAATCATTTGTTATTATTTGCTTCATTTGCCATTATTTTCTCCCATTCTGAAGGCTGTCTTTTCACCTTGCTTATAGTTTCTTTTGTTGTGCAGAAGCTTTTAATTTTAATTAGATCCCATTTGTTTATTTTTGTTTTTATTTCCAATATTCTGGGAGATGGGTCTTTAGAGGATCCTGCTGTGATGTATGTCGGAAAGTGTTTTGCCTATGTTCTCCTCTAAGAGTTTTATAGTTTCTGGTCTTATTTTTAGATCTTTAATCCATTTTGAGTTTATTTTTGTGTATGGTGTTAGAAAGTGTTCTAGTTTCATTCTTTTACAAGTGGTTGACCAGTTTTCCCAGCACCACTTGTTAAAGAGATTGTCTTTTCTCCACTGTATAGTTTTGCCTCCTTTGTCAAAGATAAGGTGTCCATAGGTGTGTGGGTTTATCTCTGGGCTTTCTATTTTGTTCCATTGATCTATATTTCTGTCTTTGTGCCAATACCATACTGTCTTGATGACTATAGCTTTGTAGTAGAGCCTGAAGTCAGGCAGGTTGATTCCTCCAGTTCCATTCTTCTTTCTCAAGATAGCTTTGGCTATTCACGGTTTTTTGTATTTCCATACAAATTGTGAAATTATTTGTTCTAGCTCTGTGAAAAATACCGTTGGTAGCTTGATAGGGATTGCATTGAATCTATAGATTGCTGTGGGGAGTATACTCATTTTCACTGTATTGATCCTTCCGATCCATGAACAAGAACACATAGAAAGTGTCAGGATATTGGAACATCCAGGCCCAGTGACGCTTCACACCACTTCCTGTATGTCAAGGTTAGATCCTAACATATGCCCTGAAGCTGCCCTGATATAAATAGAAGAGAAGGACTGTTTCACAACCTCGTGACTGTTCTAAGTCCTGCTTTCTCAGTTTCATTCAAATGGTTTTATATGTTTAAGTTATGGCTGAATGCTTTCCAAGAATTCAAGATGGCTCTTTTTGGTTATTCTCCTTTTCAGTTTATATTAAAGTGGAATGATATAACTTCTTGAGCTCAGACTGCCTGAGAATAAATACTGCTCCACCATTTATTAGATAAGGAACTTCAGGTAAATGGATTCACCTCTCAATTTTCCTATCTGTAAAAATATAAAAATAAAGTTAGGTGATTTCCTGAATTCTTACAGGGATGTAGTCCATACAGAGTGCTAGGCTTAAGGCCTGGCATGTGTAAATATCTCTCAATAAATGTTAACTTTTACTATGATCTGTCTAGGTGGAATGTACATGATAACATTTCAGTATGAGAATAAAGCATTTTCATGTATGTGCATGAAAGACAAAATATGTGACATCATCATGAGGGAAAGAACCAGAATCATGGAATTTCAGCAGCATACAACCTTAGTTTTCAAGTTGGTGAGTATTTTAAGTAGGAGAGACTAAAGTGGTATTTTACACCAGATTTTGCATAATTTTAGGGTGAAAAAATGTAATGTCCATGCATTCAATTTGAGGTCTGCTATCTAAAGTGTTTTATAAGGACTTCACTGGTGGTCCAGTGGTTAAGATGCCACATTTCCAGTGCAAGGGCCCCCACTTCCCATCCCTGGTTGGGTAACTCAGATCTGGCATGCTGGGTGGCCAAGAAAGAAATAACATTTAAAAAAAAATAAAGATTAAAAGAAAGTACTTTATAAATAATCTGTCTCAAAAAGACTACAATATTAGACACAAGAATTACAGCTTTCAGGAAACTCTTAGTGACTTAGACTAGACTTGTGCTTCAAAAGGGAGGATGCCAAGTTTATTATAATTTGCTTCTTCTGACTTTTTCTCTTTATCTTCATCAACATTACACAGTTTCTTACAGCTGCATCTGCATAGATTTTGGCTGACTTACACTGCCATAGTCCATCTCTAATACTGTTTTCCTCTAAGAGCTATTCAACTTGTGAAATCAACAGTATTTGATACCTCATATCAGCAGCATTAGGGCTTCCCCAGTGGCTCAGTGGTAAAGAATCCAGCTGCAGTACAGGAGACCCAGGTTCAATCCCTGGGTGGGGAAGAAACCCTGAAGGAGGGCATGGCAACCCACTCCAGTATTCTTGCCTGAAGAATCTTGTGGACAGAGGAGGATGGGGGGGGCTACAGTCCATGCAGTCGCAAAGTGTCGGACATGACTGAAGTGACTGAACACGTGTGCATGCATCAGCAGCATAAAGAAGGCGAAAGCCAAAGAATGAATGTTTTCTAATTGTAGTGCTGGCAAAGACTCTTAGAAGCCCCTTGGATGCAAGGAGATCAAACCAGTCAATCCTAAAGGAAATCAACTCTGAATATTCATTGGAAGAACTGTTGCTGAAGTTGAAGCTCCAATACCTTGCCCACCTGATGAGAAGAGCCCATTTAATGGAAAAGATCCGGATGCTGGGAAAGACTGAAGGCAGGAGGAGAAGGGGACGGGTGGCAGAGGATCAGATGGTTAGATAGCATCACTGACTTAATGGACATGAATTGAGTAAACTCCAGGAGATAGTGGAGGACAGAGGAGCCTGGCTTGCTGCAGCGCAAGGGATTGCAATGAGTCATATGCAACAACAATCAGCAGCATATCTTGATTAAATTTCTGTTAATAAATACCATTGCCATAAAACTCATGAGTTCTGGCACCTGGCACCTCTAGGGTAATGCTAGAGGTTGGGTACTCAGGAAGAGTGGTGTAGTCCCTGCACTGGAGAACTCCCTCACATCTAATGAAAAAGAAGCATTAAACAAGTAGCATCAGTGTCACAGACGTGCTAAAGAGAATGGAGGGTATGTAGCTTGGACACTCTGAGTGGAGGAGAAAGTTGTAAAGGATACCACAAAGGCAGCCACCAAGGACCACCAAAAAAAGAAACTTTGGAACAGATCACATGGCAAAAGAAGATATTTTCACCAGATACTGGACTCAATGTTTACTTCCCTTTCCATGGTCCTGAGTTAGGCAAAGAGGTTTAGCTCCCAAGAGATTCTGCTCCAGGAACATTAGCGAGGCCTCTCCTAGTCAAAACAGTTCCTGACTCAGTTCAGACTCAGGTCACAAATTCTTTAGAGTGAAATCTCATAGACTATTTCCTTAGAGATTTTGAACTAACTCTCCTAATATGCAAATATGTTTATGCAAGGGCATTTGCTACCCCTGCTTGAGCTTCTGTGTGTTAACTCTGGAGTCACACTGTCCAGTTCTCCACTGCCTGGTTTAAGGACTTTGAGCAAGTCATTTAACTAGTCTCTGTCTCAGTCTGTAAAATGCATCTGTAAAATGCGAAAAAGAATGGGTGTCACTTGGGACTCGGTGAGGATCAGAGTTAGTACTCTTAAGGCAGAGTGTCTGCCTGCAGTAACTTCCCACTGGTTGTTTTAATAGTCGTCTATATAATTTCATGTCATTGATTATATTTTTTGATGAGAGGGAAACAGAGAAAGAGGAAAGTAAACTTGTTTTGCAGTGTTGCTTGCTGCCAGTCTAGGAAGAGCCTTTTTTCCCCCCATGAAAGATACTGATAAAAGACAACAATTACGACAGTCATTTTAAAATTCGTATTGCTCTATTATATATTTAAGCAAAATGGGAAATGTTCTATTACCTACTAATTCATCATGAGTCTGGGGACAAATGACTTGGAGCATCTCTGGCAAATGAACACTAACACATGATAATTTCTTTGAGTCATTGGATAAGAATGTCTATAAATTATAATTACTACATTTCTAGATTTGTTTGTCTTTGTTTTACCTCAGCATAGTTATTCCATTGGCTGATCAGCTGATGTCAAAATAACGAAGCTGGGTCACCTGCATTGCAGGAGGGGATTTGCCACTCTGCCACCTGGGAAGCCCAAGTAACCTCACCTGTGCTCTAAGCTCTTTGTGGACCAGAGAACTCACAGAGGGGAGCCCTCCCTCCATCTCTGGATCTCCAGTACTGCTCTGCCTTTGTCATATGGATTTAGTAAAGTCTCTGGGCTTTTCATGGAGAATCTCTCAGTATTTCAACCTAATGGTAGCCCTTTCTTTCAAGCTAAGCTATTCCCAGACATAAGTGTTAACTGACAAATATCTTTTTTTGAATAGGTCAGCCTGTAGCTGCCAAGACCTCTAGAGCTACTGTATCCTGGAAAGGCATGACATTTTGTGGTTCACTACAGCCAAATAGAATTCTCAGCAGTACAGACCACAAACTTAGTTCTTGACACAAAAATTAGCAATTTACACTATCTGAGCTGATTCCCAAGCACTTGAGCAATTTTGTAAAATAATTTAGAAAGAGATGTGCTTGCTAATATAATGAAAATAACCTTAGTCATCACTTTCCTTGTATTTCTAGCAACACATAATTAAAGCTGTAACTATGTTATGTATAATGTGTGTGTATTATTAAAACCAAACTGATTTAAACAAACAACATAAATTGTCTTTCAAGGTCAATATTTTCCCTTTCCTTTGCAATTCTACACTAATTCCATTGCTTAAAGTAGTTTTGAAGCTTCTATTTATGAAATATTTTATATCTGTTTTCTAGCCACATTTATAAAAATTTTATTTAAACTACATGGCTAAATACTCACTTATGTTTTCTTCATTTAACTATTCATTTATTCTATCACTTAAAAAGTCTTGATATAGGCTTTTACATACCAGGTCCAAATTTACACTGGAATTAGAGAAACCAAGATGTAGATATTCCTATTCTTATAGACTGCTGGGCTACTAAAAGTACTGAAAGGGTCTATTTTTAAAATAAATCCCACCCAGAAGACAATGTGCCACTACTGAGAATACTCAGACAAATTTATCTCTGGAACTGATGCTGATTTCATAAATTCCAAAAATCCAAGAAGAAGCTTATTTAGGAATATCTAAACATTATACTCTCTCAGGATGACAATTGGGAAGTTAGTAAATAAAGTTCGGAACTTCGCTCAAAACAACTATGATTTCTTTACTTCATCTTTACACATGTATCATACATTTAGCACTTAAAACCCAAGAGATCTTTATACAACCTCTAAGATATACAGCAAATAATCACATTTTCTTCATTTATTTGGTAACAAAAGATAATGGACTTAACCCCAAAGGATTAAACAAGTCAATGATGAAACCAAAAATACAGCCTAAATATCCACCTGCAAAATACATCTGGATCTTAGGGCAGAATCCCACATACCTGTGCACAAAATTATACTTGCATTCATCAAGGATTTAGAGACCACAAGTTAACAGTTATTCCTCTTATAAAGATGTCAGACTATCTGGATAAATCAACAAAATCCTCATGAATTTCTTATATGATGTCATATATAGGTAATCTTCAGTCAGCTTTAACTTCTCAAAAAACAGAAACAAACTAGTGTTTACTGAAAAATTAATGTTGCTTATGACATGTAGTTAACGGCCAACAATGGTAGGTTAGAGTAATTGCTAACCTTCAGGAAAGAATTCAAATTACACATTCTAGATAAGAATGTATACTTAGAACATTCACTGAATGACAATTTCTCATGTTTGAACATGCTAGTGAATCCTGGAGCACAGAGAATGAAAAGGTGGATCTCATTAAGATACAGATTCTTATTCTGTGAGTGATCCGTTGACTCTAAGCTCTCTACCCTCTCTTTAGGATTCTATTTATCATATTGTTCTATAGACCAATATATTGGCCTATGATATAGAAACTAAAATAATTAAGTAGATTCCAAAGTAAGTCCAATATATTTAGAAACAGCTGTTCAGCTAATAGAAATAAGACTTTATATGTATCAGGATCATTGGAACCCAGAAGCGCTTAGTATTGGCTTCTGATTCAGCCTGTTAAACTGAAAAAAATTCAAGCATGAGCCAGGAATACTTTGTATTAGCCATAAAGACTGTAAGTTCATAAGAGACATGAGTATGAATGATTCTATGACAAAATGTACTCATAACACATTCAGTAGATTTATTGCTTGTACCTTGCTGTACTAGGCCAGCAGGACAGCCAAATCCTCTCAAAACACCCAAGAACAGTCATAGACATATAAAGAAACCCACAACTCCAAGATAAAAAGAATAGGCTTAGTTTCTCAAAAGAACGGAATAGGATTATCATCCCAGTGAGGTGGTTATAGAACTTGTAGATCTACTTCCTATATGAATGATGCTGCCTTTACAGGGTTACATAGTTATATCCTTATATACATTAAAATAACTAGCATAATTTATTTGTCATGTTTATCATCTTTCCTTTAATCAGTGACACTTGTGACAATTGCATTGTATTCTAATATGTAGGCATTCCTAGAATTTAGACATTCACTTAGTTCAGTTCAGTTCAGTTCAGTCGCTCAGTCATGTCTGACTCTTTGCAACCCCATGAATCGCAGCACGCCAGGCCTCTCTGTCCATCACCAACTCCCGGAGTTCACTCAGACTCATGTCTATCAAGTCAGTGATGCCATCCAGCCATCTCATCGTCTGTCGTCCCCTTCTCCTCCTGCCCCCAATACCTCCCAACCTCAGAGTCTTTTCTAATGAGTCAACTCTTTGCATGAGGTGGCCAAAGTACTGGAGTTTCAGCTTTAGCATCATTCCTTCCAAAGAGATCCCAGGGCTGATCTCCTTCAGAATGGACTGGTTGGATCTCCTTGCAGTCCAAGGGACTCTCAAGGGTCTTCTCCAACACCACAGTTCAATTTAAAAACATCAATTCTTTGGTGCTCAGCTTTCTTCACAGTCCAACTCTCACATCCATACATGACCACTGGAAAAACCATACTCACAGAAAACTAGTCAGTCTAATCACACTAGGACCACAGCCTTGTCTAACTCAATGAAACTAAGCCATGCCCATGGGGCCACCCAAGATGGACAGGTCATGGTGGAGAGGTCTGACAGAATGTGGTCCACTGGAGAAGGGAATGGCAAACCACTTCAGTATTCTTGCCTTGAGAACCCCATGAACAATATGAAAAGGCAAAATGATAGGATACTGAAAGAGGAACTCCCCAGGTCGTAGGTGCCCAATATGCTACTGGACATCGGTGGAGAAATAACTCCAGAAAGAATGAAGGGATGGAGCCAAAGCAAAAACAATACCCAGTTGTGGGTGTGACTAGGATAGAAGCAAGGTCCGATGCTGTAAAAAGCAATATTGCATAGGAACCTGGAATGTCAGGTCCATGAATCAAGGCAAATTGGAAGTGGTCAAATAAGAGATGGCAAGAGTAAACGTCGACATTCTAGGAATCAACAAACTAAAATGGACTGGAATGGGTGAATTTAACTCAGATGACCATTATATCTACTACTATATCTAAGGGCAGGTATCCCTTAGAAGAAATGGAATAGCCATCATGATCAACAAAAGAGTTTGAAACGCAGTACTTGGATGCAATCTCAAAAACGACAGAATGATCTCTGTTCGTTTCCAAGGCAAACCATTCAATATCACAGTAATCCAAGTCTATGCCCCAACCAGTAACCCTGAAGAAGTTGAAGGTGAACGGTTCTATGAAGACCTACAAGACCTTTTAGAACTAACACCCCAAAAAGATGTCCTTTTCATTATAGGAGACTGGAATGCAAAAGTAGGAAGTCAAGAAGCACCTGGCGTAACAGGCAAATTTGGCCTTGGAATACAGAATGAAGCAGGGCAAACATTAATACAGTTTTGCCAAGAAAATGCAGTGGTCATAGCAAACACCCTCTTCCAACAACACAAGAGAAGACTCTACACATGGACATCACCAGATGGTCAACACCGAAATCAGATTGATTATATTCTTTGCAGCCAAAGATGGAGGCGCTCTATACAGTCAACAAAAACAAGACCAGGAGCTGACTGTGGCTCAGATCATGAACTCCTTATTGCCAAATTCACTCAGTAGAAATCTGAAAAATATAACATCAAGAAAGCCAATTAAAATGTTTCCCTAGAGAACCAGATAACTTGTTTTGGAGTTCGTATACCTTAGGTTTGATCAGAATTCACTTAATACACCTTGTCAGTCTGTGAGGATATCCTCCGCACTGCTTACCAAACACTGGGCCTGGAACCTGGAAAATAGTAAAGATTCAATATCTAAGCTTTGAAAAGTCATTGTGAATCATTCTAATTCAAGGAATGAGTGTATGGTAACTGTATGTTGGTGATCTTAGGGAGGAAAGTACCTTCTTATAAAGTACGTTGGTATGAGTACTCTTGTACCAAATGTCCACTGAATCTGTTGGTGATGGTGACCAGGTTGGAAAGACTGCCAATGTGAAAATAAATACTCTATTAGAAAAGATGGCAGAGAGGCTAGAAATGAGTAAACATGCAATAAGCTAGAGGAAGAAGGCATTTCACATTGGAATTTTTGAAAGAATTGCACTGGCAGCCCAGTTGTTCAGGTTCCCAAACCATTTTGAAATATGGGAGTGCCTACTTTATAAAATGATCCATTTCATTGCTGAACATTGTTAATTCTTACAAAGATTTTCCTTATAGTAGTCAAAATATGTCTCTTGGTACTCTTTAGTACTAGCTCTGCTTGTTAGCATAGCTGAAAGCCAGCAAGTCTTTTACATAACAGGCATCAATATTTGAAGACAGTTCTCTGAAACTCTCTATCCTCTCACTGAACTCACTTACTGCTGGAACTCTCTACCAAAGAACATAGTGTCTGAATCTTTCTCTTCCTTGGGATTTATATTTCACTTTGTCTGTTTTCCAAAGTCTAGTGCTATCCCCAGACTGGCTAGAATATTGAACCTCTTTCAATATTCTTAGCTGAACATGAGATTGATATCTTTTTCCCAAGACATATATCTATAATAATGGAACTTCCTTGTGTTCATCTCAATTAAGTCCATCATCCAAAAATGTGTGTTTTGAAAGTAAGGATGGATGAATGTTTTAATTTACTATTGTTATGTAAGTCTGGAAACCTTTAGGTGAACTGGATTAATTTGGTGAAAATTAGAAGTTTACTTGCTACTCAGATTCTTAACTTACAAAGAATAATTTACATGCAATCCAGGTCTTCAGTATATTTCTTCAAAATAGATAAATGGGAGACTTATATTGAATACAGATTCCTCTGAAATTTCAAAAATGAGAATTTTAGTAAAAAGCTTTGGGAAAAGAATTGTTAAGAAGATTTTCACTAGTTAGTCTTAGGAGTAGAAAACAACAAGAATCTTTTTGAATCATTAAAGTCTCTATGAGTAACAACATAAGGAAGTAGTATAAAAATGTCCAAAGATATTGAGCACAAAATTACAATTTGTCTTAAAATTTTATCAAGGTTATAATACCCCAAAGAATTAAGACTTTCTTGAGTTACTACAAATAATAGTGAAAGTGACCTATAAGACTTTGCTTATTTACTACATATTTCAAACATCCCATGATTGTGGACTATTAGGCTTTTATTTAGCTGTATTCAGGTCCTTCTTCTTCGACCTGCATGGAGTGGGAGATTCATCGAAAGTTCTTACACCTACCAATCAATTTCCCCAAGGTCTTTTTTGTGAGTTATATCAGTGGTTACTGTCATTCTTTAGGTGTTATAATTTGATTATGAATCCATTTAAACTCAAAAGTCACAGCTTTTTCCTTTGTACAGTGAGGAAACTCAATTAATCTGTGACACCAGTGAATATGTATTGCTTCCTTTATATTTATTCTTTTGAGTCAGGGCATCTTTCTCATTACAGAGATTTGGAATGACAATGCATTATAATAATCGAATTTGTACTGCTGTCACATTTTCAAGTGCTTAGGAGTTAGAATTCAAGCACAAATAGGGTTATACCAGAAAAGAATATTAGTGGTTAAAACCTGGCAAATGAAAATGAATAATTTTTCAAACTCAGATGAAGCATTAACATTGCAAACAGCATTACAAGGATTTTTAGCATACATCAGTGATAAACCTGAAGGGACTAAGGCCATACACCATCCTGAACAAAGGTAACCCTCCCCATTCTCAAAGATTTTAGAGAATTGGAACTATGGCAGTCCATAGGGTCGCTAAGAGTTGGATGCAACTGAAGCAACTTAGTATGCACAAAACTATGAGCTGTTATATTCTGATATTCCTGCATTGAACATAAAACCCAAAGCAAAGTCATGGAGGCTTAAGGATCCTTTGGGATGCTAGAAAACAGATTTTTCCATTAGGCCAACTCTTAATAAAAGCCACAAACTAGGGTCCCCTGTTCAAACTAGTGGTCCCCTTGCTCACATGAGTGTGTCTTTTGATGAGTTGCATTGGGATTCCAAAAAATTAATTACTTGCAAACAATAAAACATTGTAATATTTCACTTATAAATATCAGGATTCTTTAAAAAAAAAAAAAAAAAAAAGCTCTCAAACCTTAGAATACTGATTTCACATACAACTATCTTTTGGAGCAAAGTAGGAGCTAAGATGAAGCATTCAGTTAGCCATCCAGTATTCTTTATTTCTTTGTCTTACTTCCCTTTCACTGTTAGGTAGGGTGAGAAGGGAAATAGCAGAGTCAGTTATAGACTACAATGACTGTATCTGCAATGGGAAGATACTGGTCCAAAGTTTAGGGACAACAGTTTTAGACAACACAACTTTTGCATACACTGAATTTGGAGCTATAGAAAACCTGTGTGTGTGACCTAGAGCAATATACTTCCAATATGATTCATCTTGCTGCAAATGTTTCTCCTTTATCTGTATCTCTCCAGTTCTACTTGGGAGAATAGAGTGAGCCAGCTTACAGAATCTCCTACAGAAGTAGGAGGAAGAATCCCAGTGACTTTGTAAAGCCAGCAGAGCACCCCAAGTGTGGCTGAAGGCTGTGGCCATAGCACAGGGATTTTGAATTATTGTGAAATGGGAGCTGAGATTGTAAAGGAGTGGCAACAGGGTAAGACAAATGGGAAATGATGTAGCAGGTGTATTGTAGCAAGCTCAAAGACCAAGACAGAAGAGAATGAAGGAATTATGAGTTGAGCTGTTCAAGAATTTGGCTGCAAAAGAAAAACATGCTTTGGTGGCAGTTCAGGAGATGCTTGGGTTAGGTTCCAGATGCCCATCTTAATGCTAAGGGAATCTGCCGGTTGAACAGCTGCACTAACAGACTGAAACTAGACCATTCTCTTGGGTAGGCAGGAGGAAGGGTAGACAGTACAGGGAATAAACTGTGTACCTCTCATTCACAGTTGCACTTTCAATCCAATATTGAATCAATACAAAAATCAATACGAAAAAGGTCGACATGTTAAAAGGCAATTATTACTTTTTTTGGAATGGTAAAAAAGTATTCTAAGTTGTTTGTTTTTTCAAAAGAGAATAAAAGAGCATATTTTATTTGGGGAATCATTTTACTTCTGAGATTTGCAAAGATGAAAATTACCTTATGGACATGTTTTACATTTAAGTGAAGTATTTTGCCTATTTGGTTGAATTATAGTAAAGGAGAAAAACAAAATGAAATCTGAAAATAATCTTTGCTATAGCTGATAATATCAGCTATTTAAATAATTATATATTATGAATTAAGCACAAGGCATGCATTATGTTATTTCTTTCCTACAACAAATTTGCATGGTAGATGTAGTTCTGTTTTACAGCTAAGCTTAGAGAAGGCATTCACCTATCTTGTGAGTGGTGAAGTTGTGTAATCAAAGATGGTCTGATAATACCACACTACATACATACAGAAGGAGGATGATAAGAAAGGTAGAGCTGGTACATTGGTTTGTTTCAAAAGTTACTTTTAATTTTCATGGTTTTGTTAATAATAACACTGCATAGGCATGTGCTTGAATATTTTGTAAGAAAAGTGAATACATATCTTCACAGGTAATTCCATGCTTTAGTTATTTGTTAAATAGTAAGTACAAATGTTCCTTTTGTAAAAATATCCTAATGAGTAGCCTATAGTGATGTTGTTTTAATAATTTTGAAATTAGAATCTATAAGAAATGAGACTTTTTCTAATCTTATATCATGTATTTTTTTTCTTGCCTAACTAAGCCATCTAAGACCTCCAATAAAATTATGCATAGAAGTAGTTGAAGTATGCATCTTTGCTTCATTTCTGATTTCAGAACTATTTTTTAGCATTTTATTATTGTGGTGACCCAAGGACCAAAGAGCAGATAGCACCAAGGAGGATCTTGGAATACAAAAACTGAAAAAACAGACCTTTATCATCCTTCTCTCCCCCATGTTGTAATTATTAATGAATTTCAGGTCCTCCTGAGTAGTATAACCTGTCTCCCCTCCCATCCAACACAAGGAGAAGTTATTTGCCTTACTCTTCCCTCATCCGGTATATGTGCCTCATCTAATCAGCAAATGACCCACAAGAAGTGGTACACCATTTCTTGTACCCTGGGTATAAAAGTGGACTAAGGACTCCTGTTCAACGTCAGTTCTCCCTGGAGCTCACCTGCTGTTCTAACAGCATCTCCCGTTCTTAGTTCAGTCGCTCAATTATGATTCTTTGAGACCCCATGGATTGCAGCACACCAGATTTCCGTGTCCATCACCAATTCCAGGAGTTTACTCAAACTCATGTCCATTGAGTCGGTGATGCCATCCAACCATCTCATCCTTTGTCATCCCCTTCTCCTCCTGCCTTCAATCTTTCCCAGCATCAGGGTCTTTTCAAATGAGTCAGTTCTTTGCATCAGGTGGCCAAAGTATTAGAGTTTCAGCTTCACCATCAGTCCTTTCAATGAATATTCAGGACTGGTTTCCTTTAGGATGGACTGGTTGGATCTCCTTGCAGTCCAAGGGACTCCCAAGAGTCTTCTCCAACACCACAGCTAAAAAGCACCAATTCTTCAGTGCTCAGCTTTCTTTATAGTCCAACTCTCACATTCATACATAACTACTGGAAAAACCATAGCCTTGACTAGACAGATCTTTGTTGGCTGTGCAGCCCTGGAGCAGCTGTGAGGAGATACCCCATGTCTCCCAATCTGCTGCTACTGCTAAGTCGCTTCAGTCATGCCCATCTCTGTGCAACCCCATAGACAGAAGCCCACCAGGCTCCTCTGTCCCTAGGATTCTCCCACTCTAATAAACTTTATTTCCCTCTCATTTTGTCTCATGTCTGGAAATTCTTTTCCAACCCGCACCTGGACCATGACAATTATTAAATGTGATGTTTCCATAGGTCTTTGTAGACACCTTTAATTAGAGTAATATTGTTCACCTTTCATAAAATAGTGCTATAGATATTTCATAAACTATTTGCTATGTTCCTCAAATACTTTTACTGAATTTAATTAATAGATTAGAAACTTTTATTGACACTAATCATAAAATTAGTTTATAGATTACTGTTTTACTCAGCTAATATATTACTAAACAACTTTCACTAATAAAACAAGCTAAGTTAATGATAATAAATTATATATTTTATATATTGATGCATTCAGTTGACTAAAATTTTGTTTAGGGGATTTACATCTATACCCATAAGCAATATGGTCCTGTGGTTTTCCTTTAGAAACTTTTTTGTTGAGTTTTAATATCAAAAGTATATAAGCCTGTATTAATGAGTGTCCTATAGAAAAGCTTCCCTGGTGGTTCAGAGGATAAAGTGTCTGCCTGCAATGCAGGAGACCTGGGTTCGATCCCTGGGTTGGGAAGATCCCCTGGAGAAGGAAATGGCAACCCACTCCAGTATTCTTGCCTGGAGAATCCTGTGAACAGAGGAGCCTGGCAGGCTACAGTCCATGGGGTTACAAAGAGTCAGACACGACTGAGCGACTTCACACACACACATATAGAGAAGCAGAACCAATAGAAGCTGTGTGTGTGTGTGTGTGTGTGTGTATATATATATATAGAGAGAGAGAGAGACAGAGAGAGAGAGTTGGCCTAAAAGTTATTCAGATTTTTCCATTAAAATGTTATGGAAAAAATATGTATGGTCTTCCATGATAACTTAGTGGTAAAGATTCTGTCTGCAATGCATGAGATGCAGTTTTGATTCTTGGTTTGGGAAGATCCTCTGGAGAAGAAAATGGAAACCTACTTCAGTATTCTTGCCTGGAAAATCCCGTGAACAGAGGAGCCTGAAGGGCTATAGTCCATGGGGTCACAAAAAAGTTGTGACTAAAGGACACTTTAGTGTGACTAAAGGACACACTTAGTGACTAAAGGACAACAACAACAAATATGTGTGTGTGTGTATATGTGTGTGTATATGTGTATAAAAAGAGAGATTTATTATAACAAATTGGTTCACATGATCATGGAGGCCAAGAATTGTCACAATTTGCCTCTACCAGTTGGAGACTTAAGAATGTCAGTGATGGTTTTCAAAGTCTAGAGAGCTGAAGAGCCTAATGTAGATACCAGTTCAAATCTGAGATCCTGGGAATCAGGACACTGAAGGCAGAAGATCATGTCCCAATTCACACAGTCAAGCAGAGCTTTAATTCAACTTTCTTGAACTGTTTTATTTTATTCAGACCCTCCGTGGATTGGCTGGTGCCCATTCATGTGGAAAGTGGCCCTTTGCTTTACTCAGTTCACCAATTCAAATGCTAATCTCATCCAGAAACATCCTCACAGATACACACAGATATAATGTTTAAACAGATAGCTATCTGACCATCCTGTGACTCAACCAAGTTGACACATAAAATTACCATCACAAAATTGGAAAACAAACAAACAAACAAAAATGAGTTAATTAATATTCTCTCCTTTTAAAAGAGTTTTGTGAAAGTAGAATCTTGGGGTGAATCATTTGCCAGGATGCACTGTTCTAATATTTGGTGAATATCACCAGTAGCACCTCTCTTTGCAGCGTATGTTTTACTAATTCAACTTATTCAATTATTATAAGACAATGGCTTGTCATTTAACAGCAGTTTTACTAGTTGTATATCTTAGTTGTAACTAGTTTGTTTTTCTAACTATACAAAAATATTGACACAAAGACACATAGTCCCTTATGACATGTTTAATGTTTGTAGCATCTGTATTCATGTCTCATTTTTAATTTATTCTATTTCAAGTCTTTTTTTTTCAAGTTTCTCTTGGTATGTAAGAAGATGGACCACTCATTAATATTTGTAAAGAATCACTATAATCTTTTCAATTCTCACTGTTGTACATTTGTTTTATATTTAATGTATCCAATTGAAAATCCAATTGTTCTTGGAGCATTTTTTTAAAAGATTTCTACTGCCTAATGAACTGCCTTAGAATCTTTGTTAAATATGTAGTGGAAAACTAACACTTTAACAATACTGAAGCTTCCAGTCCATGAAACCTCCACGTCTCCTTTTATTATGACTTTTTAAATGTTTTAAAAAATCAATGTTTTATAATTTTCAACATAGAGATGTCTCATGTTGATTATATTCAACATAGAGATCTCTCAATCTTTTGTTAGATTGTATTAGTATATTTCACTTAATGCAGTGTTATTTTAAATATCTTTTTAAATGTCTAGATTGTAATTGCTTATTGCTAGGATGCTTGTATAATTGATTTTTATTAGCTTTTATTTATTAAGCTTCTTACTTATAACAGATTTGGGGGGATTTTCTACTTAGACAGCCATCTCATGTCCTCTGCAAAAAAAATAAACAATGATGTTTATTCATTTCTAATGTCTACCCTTTATTTGTCTTTCTTACTTTGGTGTGCTAAAAGTCCTGGTGTGATGTTGAATAGGAGTAGTGAGAGAGGTCAGCCTTGTCTTATTCTTGATTTGAGGGAAAAAATTTCATTTTATTAATATTATATTTTATTCCTGTAGGGTTTTTACAGACATCTTGTATCAGATTAAACATCTTGTATTCCCTGACTTCTTTCCCAGGCCTCACATGTAGTCTTTTGTAGGGGAGACAGACGAGGATATAGGAGAAGCTTCTTATTTTCTTGCAAGACTGCTATTCCCCTCTCTCATGTATGAATCACAAGTGAACTTCTTAGGGATTTTTTTTTTTTAATCTCTCTCTGAGTGTTTTGTAAAGTTCAGGTAGACAAAGTCTGCAGAAGAGAATAGACTCCCCAACACCTTTGCTTGCCTAGGAGTTTTACTTTGTCCCCTCAACCTTCATGAACTATTTCAGTCTATTTATCCATATGGTTGTCTGGTTGCATCTACTCCAGGTGAGTGCATATATTCAAATCTTTCCTACCCCTGATGTCACTGTCACTTCTGCATTTTGGTTGGTTTGGTTACTTTATGACCTCAGCTGTCCAACAAGTTTTAATAAAGTCATGATTTTGAAGTTAGTCTGATTCTCTTTAAATTGTAAGCATGAAAACAACACTCCTTCCAGCTTTCTACATCCATGGACAGAAGCAAGATTACAACACAGATTTATAATCTAGTATTTTTGACTCTTCTCAGAAGGAAAGAACGTTCAGTTCCTGAGCCCAGTTTAGCCCATTGACCCTGTCAGTTTGTGTATGATCTCCTGGTGTGGTGCTGCATCTTCATAACAAGAAAATCTCTCCTTTTGCTAATTTTGATCACTTTGTTGCTGTTGTTGCTTAGTCACTAAGTCGTGTCCAACTCTTTGCAACCCCATGGAGGGTAGCCCAGCAGGCTCCTCTGTCCATGGGATTTCCCAGGTAAGAATACTGGAGTGGGTTGCCATTTCCTTCTCCAGGGGATCTTCCCAACCCAGGGATTGAACTTGTGTCTCCTTCATTGACAGGCAGATTCTTTACCACTGTGCTTCTCGGGAAGCACAAACTTAACATATCACTGTGATGGGTCCCCATAGAAAAAGGATGGGAATTGAGATTAGAGAGGTAATCCAGGAACGAAGAAAATGTCAACCTGCATTTATGGATATCATGTAATTAAAAAGCAAATTACATGAACTTATTTACAAAACAGAAGTAGAGGTGTGGATGTGGAAAACAAACTTATGGTTACCAGGGGCTTAGGCTTATGGTTACCAAGGGGTTAGGCAGTGGGGAGGGATCAATTGAGAGAGACTGACATATATACACTGCTGCTGCTGCCGCCTAGTCACTTCAGTCGTGTCCAACTCTGTGAGATGCTATGGATGGTAGCCTGCCAATTCTCCAGGCAAGAGTACTGGAGTGGGTTGCTATGCCCTCCTCTAGGGTATCTTCCCAACCCAGGGATTGAACCCAGGTCTCCTGCATTGCAGGCAGGTTCTCTACCACTGAGCCACTAGGGAAGCCCATACACACTACTGTATATAAAATAGGTAACTAATAGGAGCCTACTGTGTGGCACAAGAAATGCCCCTCAATGCTCTATAATGGCCTATTTAAGAAAATAATAAAAGTGGGTGTGTGTAAATGTATAACTGATTCACTTTCCTGTATGCCTGAAACCAACACAACATTGTAAATCAACTATACTCCAATACCATTTTTTAAAAAAGCAAATTGCAGTCATTTCTAAACCGTTAAATCATCTTAAAGTATGATTCCTAGAACAGCAACAGAAAGATCACTGAGAACTTGTTAGAGATGTACTTCAGACCTGCTGAATCAGGGACTATGATCATGGGACCAGGTATTCTGAAGTTTAACATGTCTTTCAGCTGATTCTGATGAGTACACAATAATTTGAGAATGACTGGTCTAAATGATACCCTACAATCCATAATATATTTGATTATTTAGCAAAATAACACAGCTCATGAGGAAAGCATATTTATCAAATTAAGAGCATGTTCTCAACAGCTTTGCAATCATGTAGAAACCTTAATCAGTTTGTGCTCATAGGCTCAAGAAACCCACACATAGATATCAACCAAATCTGAGCATAAGGAATGAAGTCAGTTCCATTTCATGGAGCTCTATTTTACCTCTCTGTGTAGAGTTTAGAACTTTTTTGGGTAAACAACAGCATCGTACTCTGTAGCACAGAGAACTACATTCATCATCCTATGATAAATCATAATGGAAAAGAATATGAAAAAAGCTATATATATATATTATATATAATATATATATGTATAACTAAGTCACTTTGTTATATAGCAGAAATTAACATAGCATGGTAAATCAACTATGTCAATAAAAATTTTAAAAAGAAGTAGTTTGAGCAAGCAAAACAAAAAAACACTTTCTCTTGCTCTGACATCTTAAACCTATCTGTCCTTTATTAACATAGGACGTTCCTTTGTGAGTTCCTGACTTCCTTCCTGTTCTGACCTGATATTCACTCCTGTCAACAAGGTCTGTAGGTTCTGGCCTTTGGATTCTGGCAGAACATCAAAACTGCTGATGCCCAATAGCTTAGCAAGGGAGTTTTCACAATTTGTAAAAAGCAGCAAGAATACTTCTTCAAATGAAAACTTGTAGGAATTTCTACCTATGAAACTAATATATGCAGAGCCTTTTCAAACATTGCAGTCTTTGAAACTGATGGATTTAGAGCCACTTTTAGAGAATGCAGCAGCAGAGTGGCCACAGAGGGGTACCACTGAGTCTTTTTTCTGTTCGTTGTGTTTCTCTCAGATGTGCCCTGCAGAAGTTTGTACTGTATGAAAGCTACTGATGACATGATCACTCTGAACTGGAAGAGCTTGGAAAACAGAAAATCAAAATACATGGATCAAGCCCATTCTTTTCAGTCATTAAGATGTATTTTCCTTTGAAACTCATCAGTTAAATGACATTTTAAACATTAGATTAAGTGTGTTTTAAAAGGGGTGCTTAATTTATTGGGTCACAATCAATGAATACATTACCATTTTGAAGAGATCCTCCAGGTGTTCTCTTTTCTACAGGGATGAAGGTAGGGAAGCTCTGGTTCACTTGTTTCATGAGAACTTTTGCAACCATGATATCTACACACTCACATCAGATGTTCTTCATGCATATGATCTCCATGTACTACAGGAAAGAGAACTACTGGTGAATTCCTGGGGTGCATCAACCTAAGGGAAATGAACAACAGTTTTAAATTTTCACTTGTATATTTTTCCAAAGTATCATTTGGAAAGATAATGATAGCAGAACAAGTCTTAAAAGCTAACAAAAAAACAATGAATATGGCTAGGAAAATATGATGACATTAATTATAATAAATCTATAGTCCTTTGTTTAAATATTCAGTGGGAAAAGTGCACACAGTCTTCTTTCAAGCATTTTGATGAAAGCTATTTTCTTTAGTGAAGCTAAAGAGTATTTATTATAGAGAAGCTTCCTTTTGCTTTCAGTCTCTAAAAGCACTGAGTAGAAAATATGCATTTAAAAGTCATAACAAAGGGTGAATTATCAAAACAACAGACTGGCTAGCTACTGAAATTTAACTGTACTTTCAGGTATTTTAAAATAAATTCTTAATCAGTTTCCTTTGATTCACAAAAGTACTCATGTCTATCTACCTCTCCTGCATTGTCTGGGGGAAAATAACAGAGAAAACCTTACTAACTGTCTTTCTTCCATTGATGTAAACAAAAGTGCATTTAATAGTTTTGCCTACCTAAATAATTATATCCATAGATCACATTCTGCTTAAAATTATCAAAAAATTAAATCACTAGATGAAACTTCCCTTAGTATTGTCTGAGTCACCACTGTCCAAACCATGGCTCAGATAGGTACTCAGAAATCTCTATTTTAGGAGAGAGTTTATATAATGCAAAACATTTATCATCTTACTTGACTTGTGTATAACAACAGAGGGATATATTTTCTAAATGCTTAAATAATAATGAAAGAGAGCTTCTTATAGCATCTCTGCCAGGCACATGACATCTTGGTCTTAGAGTAAGGAAACAGAAGTAAAATACAAAGAAAGATCAAAGACTTTGTAAGATTCGAAAAGAAATACTTTTCCAGGCCTCCACTCAGAACTGCATCATCTGCATTCACTGAAAAAATATTGGGTTGGCCAAAAGTTCTGTTTGGGTTTTTCTGTAACACCTTATGGAAAATGTAAGAATATGAACACACTTGGTAAGAACACTGAATCAAGAATTCTTATTGCCCTTTGGAAACTGATGAATTAACTTTTTCAATCTCAGAATGGGGTTTGTTTTCTCCAGAAAACTCTACATTTATGGCATTTTCCAAGTCATGCCAGTGTCTAACCTGATAGATACGCGAAGAAAGGCATCAAACAGTGACTTGTTGAAATTCAGGGAAGCCTTATGTCAGCAAGGAGAGTTAAATGCTAAAGTTTACTTCTCACCAGCTATTTTACACGTGGTGGTGTATATATGTCAATGCTACTTTCTCCTTTCGTCCCGTCCTCTCCTTACCTCACTGTATCCACAAGTCCATTCTCTGTATCTGTGTCTCCATTGCTTCCCTGCGGATAGATTCATCAATACCTTATGGCTGATTTGCAGTCCACAGCAGAAACCATCCCAACAATGTAAAGCAACTCTCTTCCAATTAAAAATAAAATTAAAAAAAAGAAGCTACATATTATTCCATCTATGAAAAAAAAGCATGCAATGAACATTTCAATGAAAATAAACTTATTTCTTCTCTTTCAGGAAAGAAGAGTGGGGTCAAAAGTGCTATGAATAGATACTTTTGTAATTAGCATTTCACTTAAAATTTGCTCCACACATTTTCTTGTGAACAGGACTGATGTGGTCAATCAAAATACAACAAAATATTTTTTTTGTCAGAAAATGAACATGAGACAAAAGCAAATATGGAAAGTCTGCACTGACTGTTTTTTTAGTATATCTTTCAACCCCTGATTTTACATGGAATCTTGATTTTATTTTCATACTCAATTTCTTCTCTCATCAACTTTACTCATTCCTTGTCATTTTTATTTCATTCACGTGAACAACTCCATCTATGTGGAGAATACGAGGAGTACACAAAACCTTGAGCAGTAAACCCAAGGCTGGATCAGCTAAATAAGTCCTGAGGCAACAGGGATACTTCTGATTGAAGACAAGAAACGGCAACATGACAGGAAAAAGATGCATAAATTGAGAGATCTTCAGTTCATGTGTGATTAGATTTACATTTATCACATAGTATTGCAAAAATCTATAAATTGATTTTCCACGGGGGGAAAAAAAAACAGGTCCCACATACCTATGGACATCCATCATCTTATTTGTCTAATAACAATGAAAGTAAAAGTGAAAGTCACTTAGTTGTGTCTGACTCTTTGTGACCCCGTGGACTATACAGTCCGTGGAATTCTCCAGGCCAGAATACTGGAGTGGGTAGCCTATCCCTTCTCCAGGGGATTTTTTTGAGCCAGGAATCAAACCAACTGAGCTATGAGGGTAGCCCAAACTATTATAACAATAGAGAACATTGATTGAATTCTTGCTGTATGCCATCTACCAAATGGGAACAGCTATCCAAATCATAAAGGTGGCAGAATGAGAAGTGAAAAGTTGAGTGCGTGGAGAAGAAAATCTATTTTAAGAACCAGGATCGTGATCAAGCCTAGGCAGGAAACCTTTCTGTAATTAACAAAAGATGCCAAGAGAGGACAGGTGGATTATTAAGATGATGCAGGCTTTTATGGGTGGTGTTACAAGACACTGACACATGGCACAAAAACTGTCAGTACTAGCATATGATTAAAAGTAAGAGGAAGGCTGAGAGGAGAATAAAAATCAGCAGTTATAAGAACTCTATAGGTATTTCCTTAAATACTGACTTTAAAAAATCAGGAAATAATATTATGCTTCTCATTCTACAGATGAGAGCCTCAAGCTAACTATGTGATGGCCAGAACTGGAATTCAAATTTAGCTGGGCTTCTCTCCAAAGCTAGTGTTTGACTTTTCGAATGATCTGCCTCTGGACGCCAACCAGAGCAGAGATGCTGCTTCAGCCAGTCCTGGATAATGTCCTCAGCCCAGTCCTAGCACAGACGGACGCGGTAAATATTCAAAACTACACTGTAGTTACACATGTCACATTCAAATGGCAGAAGACCATGTTTCTAGTTGCTACAGACCAGGTGGTTCAGTTGTAAAGAATCCGCCTGCAAATGCAGGAGACACAGGAGATGCAGGTTGGATCCCTGTGTCAGGAAGATCCCCTGAAGGAGGAACTGGCTATCCACTCCAGTGTTCTTGCCTGGAAAGTCCCGTGGATAGAGAAGCCTGGTGGGCTACAGTCATGGGATCACAGAGTTGGACATGACTGAGTGCATGTGCATGCACTGACTGACTTGTTGGATTTACCCAGATCACACAACTGCAGGGAGGAAATTCTGGAACCAGGTTTTCTGAACTGATGCAAAGTTAAGTAAAAGAGTTCATGCTAATAGTCATCAAAATGCAAACTCCTAATTGGAGATGACATTAATTAGGATTCAAGTTAGAGAGAAACCTACTGTGAATAGTATCATTCCAGGCTGCTCAGGCTACAAACCTTGCAATCATCCTTATCCATTCCTTTTCTCTAAAACCCTTTATCCAATCTCTGAGGAAATCATTTTGGCTTTATCTTCAAAATACATCCACTTTATAGGTTGCCTTTTTGCTTTATTGATGGTTTTTTTTTTTCTTTACAAAAGGTTTTTAGTTTGCTTAAGTCTCATTTGTTTATTTTTGCTTTTATTTCCCTTGTCTGAGGAGACAGATGCAAGCAAAAAAAAAAAAAAAATGCTGCTGAGACTGGTGCCTAAGAGCTTACTGCCTATTTTTCCCTTCTAAGACTTTGTGGTTTCTGGTCTTACATTTAAGTTTTAATTCATTTTTAATTTATTTTTATATCTGGTGTGAAAAAAATGTTCTAGTTTCATTATTTTATGTGTTGTAGTCCAGTTTTTACAACGCCACTTATTGAAGAGACTGTCTTTTCCCCATTGTATATTCTTGCCTCTTTGTTGTGGATTAATTGACCATATGTGTGTGAGTTTATTTCTCATCTCTCTATTCTGTTCCATTGATCTATGTGATACTTTTGTGCCAGTAAATACCTTAAAAAATGAAAACATTAATTTGAAAAGATATGCACATCCCAATGTTTATAGCAGCATTATTTTAAATAGCCAAGATATGGAAGCATCTAAGGGCCTCATCGATAAATTAATGGCTAAAGATATAGTATATATATACCATATATATCTATATCTATATGGAATAATGCATGCTAAGTAGCTTCAGTTGTGTCCAACTCTCTGTGACCCCATGGATTGTAGCCCTCCAGCCTCCTCTGTCCATGGGATTCTCCAGTCAAGAATACTGGAGTAGTTTGCCATGCCCTTCTCCAGGGGATATTCCAAACCCAAGGATCAAACCCACATCTCCTGTGGCTCCTGCATTGTAGGTAGATTCTTTACCACTAAGCTACTAAGGGAAGCCCTCCAATGGAATATTATTCAGCCATAAAAAGAATGAAATCTTGGTATTTGTGACAACATGGATAGATCTGGAGAGTATTATTCTTAGTGAAATAAGTCAGACAGAGAGAGACAAATACTGTGTATCTTCACTTATATATGGATTCTAAAAAACAAAACAAGTGAAATACAAACAGACTCATAGACACAGAGAACAAACTAGTGGTTTCCAGAAGAGAGGGTGTGGGGAAAGAGACCAAATAAGTAAAGGGGGTTAAAAGGTACAAACTACCAGTTATAAAGTAGATAAGTCACAAGAATATCATGCACAGCACAAGTATACTCAATATTTTATAATAATTTCATATGGTGAAATATGTGCATGTGTGTGTGTATTAGTTGCTTAGTCGTGTCCAACTCTTTGTAACCCCATAGCCAGTAGCCCAGCAGGCCCCTCCTTCCATGGAATTTTTCAGGCAAGACTACTGGAGCAGGTTGCAATTTCCTTCTCCAAAATATATGTGTATATATACATATATGTATACATATATATCTCCAAATCTGACCATTTCTCACCATCTTCACAGCTCCCGTTTTAAGCCGCATTACCTCTTACCTGGATGAATGCAGTAACCTGTTAACTGATCACCCAGCTTCCATTTTGCATGCTACTTTCTATTCTTCACACAATGTCCAATTGATCCTTCTAAATCTTAGTTGTTCCTCAGTTCAAAACTATTGGCATTTCATCTCACTCAGAATAAGTCAAACCCTTATAATGGCTCATAGGGTCTGACATGATCTCCACTCTCACCTCCTTTACTCTCCATTCTCATTTCTAGTTATTCTCTTTTTTGCTCCCTCTGTTCCAGCCACACTGGTCTTTGCCATTCCTAATACCTGAGCCATTCTCCACTTTAGGGATTTGGGAAGAGGTGTTTCTTTTGCCTGAAATGGTTACCTCCTTTACTTTAGTCTTAATTTTTTTTACTTAATACTTTTTCTTAATATTCTTTACCTTATTCTTAATATTCAAATGTCACCTTTTGCAGTAAGATCTACCATAATTACCCTATATACAGTTGCAACATCCCTTCGTTACAAAGTTACTTGCGTGTTTTTGAATTATTATCTTGAGTCTCTGTGATAATGTTTTTCATAGTGATCCAAGATAAATCATATACTTCAGGAATTTTAAAGAGGGATTTTAACCAGATCAACTTAACTGTACTTCTTAACTATGCTTTTTGGCACTAACAGGTAAACATCCTCTTTGAAAAATGACACCCAGTGTAGAACTCTTCTTTATACTGCCATTGGGAAGCCAGTGATCCCATTTCTTATGGAATCCCATCATTCACCAAATTTATTTTTTTTCCAGAGCATTCTTGTGAATAAATGCAAAATAAGATTCTCATAACTGAATATATTAATTCATCAGTATAATAGCAGTATGATAACTTAGCTTTCAAAATAGCCTCTCAGAAACAGAGAAAAATATATTTTAATTCTTAGAAATTCTATAGGTGCTAAAAAACATTATTGCTTTATGATTTTCTTCAATCATCTTGATTGAGAGAAGATATATATGTGTGTAGTAAAGAGGCCAAAATATTTTATGATAATGGAAATGAAATAAACTCATTTTGGTTGTTTATAGGAGTTCTGTAAACTTGTAAGGCAATGCTAGGGTAAAAAGATAAAGTATTTACAAAAATTAAGAAGATCAAGTAGCTTTTATTTGACTGAACTATATTTGCATTTTGTATAACAAGAGATGAGTCTTTATTGATGGGTGCTTTCTCAACAGACCTCAGCACTGTAAGACGGTTTCACTGATTTTAGTTTTGTGATTATGTGAATAGCTCTTTAAATATTGGTTTCCTTCTTCATTGACTTAAATTTAGATTTCCCTAGATTTGAAGCTAAAAGAAAAAAAAAAAAAACCTTGTGCACTAAATATGTTTATCCAGTCCTTGAAGCTTCAGCAATGCTTTTATAGTAAAGTGTAGCACAGCAGACTACACACAACCAGAAAAGTATTTTGTTGAATGATCCATAAGTGGTCACTTCTATCTTAGAGAAATCAGAATGATCAACTTTACACTCATGAATGCACTAGTACATTTCAGTCAAGTCAGTGAACTTGGTATTGATCTCTCTCAGCCTCCCATCCCTCATCACAGCCTTTGTCTCCAAACAGGGGGCTTGGCTGAGGGTCCCAGGGATAAGGCCCTTCCCACGCATCCCATCTCCCTTAGAAATCCACCCAGATGGCCCCATCAGGGCTTTTCTCTGGATACATCTTTCTCTTTTAACCTAGTTCTTATCCTTAGTTTCACCCCAATGACTTGATTTCAGATAGTCCTGTACTTGAGTGCCTTCACCTAAAACAGACTGCAGTTACTCCTTACATGAAACCTTCTGACTAAAAAATACTCCCATCTACTGTCAATAATTTTTTTGGCAACTCAGGGTCTCTTCCAGGTGGCACTAGTGCTAAAGAACCAACCTGCCAATACAGGAGACTTCAGAGATGTGGGTCCCATCCTGGGTCTGGAAGATCCCCTGAAGAAGGGCATGGCAACCCACTCCAGTATTCTTGCCTGGAGAATCCCACGGACAGATGAGCTAGATAGGCTAGATATCATAGGATCTCAAATAGTCAGACACGATTGAAGTGACTTATCACTCATGCACCAGAAGGAATTTTTCAGAGGCTCAGGGTCTCAGCTTTCCTCAACTGGAAGGTGAGATTACCTGGATCTCTTAGACCACTCTTTTTAAGATTCCCCAAATGTGGGCGTCAGAGCAAAGGAAAAAGGATTTCTTGTCAGAATTGTCTCACCTTATTTGTGACATTAACTGATTCTATTTCACTTTAGAATTTTAGAATCAGTCTCTTTAGTGGTGATTTGGCAGAAACTTTCAATTCTTACTCATCAGTGATCCTTAACTTACTCTTGCTATTTTTAAGTCACAGACTCTCTGAACATTGTTGTTGTTGTTGTTTAGTGGCTAAATCATGCCCAACTCTTTGCAGCCCCATGAACTGTAGCCCATCAGGCTCCTCTGTTCGTGGGATTTCCCAGGCAAGACTACCATCGTGGGTTACCATTTCCTTCTCCAGCAGATCTTCCCCACCCATGGATCAAACCCATGTTTCCAGCACTGGCAGACAGATTCTTCACTGCTGAGGCATCAGGGAAGCTGAGCATTGTTTAACAAAGTATTTTTCAACTAGTATCAATAGACTTTTATTCAATGTTATATTAGTATAGTTTCCACAGATAAATATGCTTGAGAAATGTTGGATTTAACCAAATTAATACATTTACTTCAGATTATACAGTTTTGTTTGTTTTGCTAATGTTTCAAAAATTTACGCACGATGATGTTTATAGAGCAAGTACCAAAGTTATTTGAACTAATAAGTATTTTTCAATTCATATAAGAAATAAGTTGAAAATACTCTTAGAAGATTTACTCATGCAAATATCCATCCTCATGTTGTTTTCAAGTTTATTTTTCTGGAAATCCCTCCTAAAATGAGCTGATTAAAAAAAAACAAAATCAGAGTTTTGTGCAAAGTTACTTCACAAAGCCAGCAATGGTATGGTAATTGATAGCTCATCAGTAAAGAATTCTCCTACCAGTGCAGGAGATGCAAGTTTGATCTCTGGGTCGAGAAGATCTCCAGGAGGAGGAAATGCAATCCACTCCAGTATTCTTGCCTGGGAAATCCCATGGACAAAGGAGACTGGTGGGCTATAGTTCATGGGGTCTTAAAGAGATGGACATGACAGAGACTAAACAACAGCAATACAACAGAATATTACTCAACCATAGAATATGATGATATTCTGTCATTTGAAGCAAGGTGGGTGGACCTAAAATTTGTATGCTTAGTAAACTATGTCAGAGAGTGAATGCCAATACTGTACAATATCACTTATATGTGGACTCTAAAAAGAAAGAAAACAAAAGGAAAATATATATAGCAGAAAAGGAACAGATTCACAGAGAGGGAAAAAAAGAAGTAGTCGTTACTAGTTGAGGGGTGGAGGGATATATAAATAAGGATACAAAATAGGGATATATAAATAAGAGATACAAACTATTAAGTATAAAATATATAAGCAGCAAGGGTATATTATACAGCATGAGAAATTATAGCTAGTTTTATGTAACAACTTTTAATGGAGTATAATCTGCAAAAATACTGAATAATTGGGCTATACACCTGAAATTGATAAAATATCATAAATCAACTATATTTCAATAAAAAACTTTTGAAAGAATATATGTGCATATAAAGTTAAGCACAAAATACTGCTGTAACTCCATCATTTATAACCCATCTTTATTTTTTAGATTCAAGTACAAAATCCTCAAAAAATTTTTTAATAACTTAACTTTTTGAGTTCATAAAAAACCCCAAAATCATTTTGCTTAACACTGTATTCACAAAGAACTTCTGTAGTTTTGCTTCCCCTATCAACAAAGCAGCTGAAGATCTAGATTTTTTTGTAACATTGATGCATGTTAGAATAGTGACACATTTGTATATTGTCCTAAAGTAGAATCACAGACAATTATATCAAAGTGTTAACAGTGAGTGTGTGAAACATTTTGTCTAATGAGAATAAGGGAAGAATCAGGAATACAGAGAAGTGAGACATGTGAAGAGAGAGTGTGTTCCATTGCTCAGATTTCCATGAAGAAGAAACAAATGACTTAATTAAAGATTCAATTCTGTACACTGTATTCTACTGCGGCCTCCAAAGTCCACCTGAAGCTTGAATGCTAACACAGGATTCTCATGAAAATGCTTGCATCTGGTAGACAGTAGAGTTAGAAAGAACCATGGCTACTTATTTAACAAGTTATTATTTGATAATTTTAGTAGTTGCAAATGAATAATACTTCTCAAATCTCAAAGAATCAGAGAAGTACTAGTGAGAATAGAATCCAATCTAACTTCCTATGCACTATCCTTTTTTAGCAACTACTAAAGACTGACATTTTTATCTCCGTTTATATTTCTAAATTAAATATCGCATGCAAACACATACAAGATGGATTGATGGTACACTCTGAGAACTAGAGAAAGCTATGATATTGATGACTATTAGCTTATCTTCTTCTTCAGTTCAGTTCAGTTTAGTTGCTCATTCCTGTCCGACTCCTTGTGCGCCCATGAACTGCAGCACGCCAGGCCTCCCTGTCCATCACCAACTCCTGGAGTTTACCCAAACTCATGTCCATTGAGTCAGTGATGCCATCCAGTCATCTTATCCTCTGTTGTCCCCTTCTCCTCTTGCCCTCAATCTTTCCCAGCATCAGGGTCTTTTCCAAGGAGTCAGCTCTTCCCATTAGGTGGCCAAAGTATTGGAGTTTCAGCTTCAACATCAGTCCTTCCAATGAACACCCAGGATTGATCTCCTTTAAGATGGACTTGTTGGACCTCTTTGCAGTCCAAGGGACTCTCAAGAGTCTTCTCCAACACCACAGTTCAAAAGCATCAATTATTCTGGGCTCAGCTTTCTTTATAGTCCAACTCTCACATCCGTACAGGACTACTGGAAAAACCGTAGCTTTGATGAGACAGAACTTTGTTGACCATCCCCAAGAAAAAGAAATGCAAAAAAGGAAAATGGCTGTCTGAGGAGGCTTATAAATAGCTGTGATAAGAAGAGAAGCTAAAAGCAAAGGAGAGAAGGAAAGATATACCCATTTGAATGCAGAGTTTCAAAGAATCACAAGGAGAGATAATAAAGCCTTCCTCAGCCATCAATGCAAAGAAATAGAGGAAAACAATAGAATGGAAAAAACTAGAGATCTCGTCAAGAAAATTAGAGATACCAAGGGAACATTTTATACAAAGAAGGGCTCAATAAAGGACAGAAATGGTATGAACCTAACAGAAGCAGAAGATATAAAGAAGAGGTGGCAGGAATACAAAGAAGAAGTGTACAAAAAAGATCTTCATGACCCAGATAATCACGATGGTGTGATCACTCACTTAGACCCAGACATCCTGAAATGTGAAGTCAAGTGGGCCTTAAGGAAGCATCACTACGAACAAAGGTAGTGGAAGTGATGGAATTCCATTTGAGCTATTTCAAATCCTGAAAGATGATGCTATGAAAGTGCTGCACTCAATATGACAACAAATTTGGAAAACTCAGCAGTGGCCACAAGACTGGAAAAGGTCAGTTTTCATTCCAATCCCAAAGAAAGGCAATGCCAAAGAATGCTCAAACTACCACACAATTGCACTCATCTCACGCACTAGTGAAGTAATGCTCAAAATTCTCCAAGCCAGGCTTCAGCAATATGTGAACCGTGAACTTCCTGATGTTCAAGCTGGTTTTAGAAAAGGCAGAGGAAGCAGAGATCAAATTACCAACATCTGTTGGATAATCAAAAAAGCAAGAGATTTCCAGAAAAACATCCATTTCTGCTTTATTGACTATGCCAAATCCTTTGACTATGTGGATCACAATAAGCTGTGGAAAATTCTGAAAGAGATGGGAATACCAGACCACCTGACCTGCCTCTTGAGAAACCTGTATGCAGGTCAGGAAGCAACAGTTAGAACTGGACATGGAACAGACTGGTTCCAAATAGGAAAAGGAGTATGTCAAGGCTGTATATTGTCACCCTGCTTATTTAACTTCTATGCAGAGTACATCATGAGAAATGCTAGGCTGGAAGAATCACAAGCTGGAATCAAGATTGCAGGGAGAAATATCAATAACCTCAGATATGCAGATGACACCACCCTTATGGAAAAAGTGAAGAAGAACTAAAGGGCCTCTTGATGAAAATAAAAGAGGAGAGTGAAAACATTGGCTTAAAGCTCACCATTCAGAAAACAAAGATCATGGCATCCGTTCACATCACTTCATGGCAAATAGTTGGGGAAAGAGTGGAAACAGTGGCTGACTTTATATTTAGGGGCTTCAAAATCACTGCAGATGGTGATTGCAGCCATGAAATTAAAAGACACTTACTCCTTGGAAGGAAAGTTATGACCAACTGAGACAGCATATTAAAAAGTAGAGATATTACTTTGTCATCAAAGGTCTGTCTAGTCAAGTTATGGTTGGTTATTTAATTATTTCACTTTAAAGTCTACAGTGACAATTGCCAGTCCAGGTTCGATACACGATACTGGATGCTTGGGGCTAGTGCACTGGGACGACCCAGAGGGATGGTATGGGGAGGGAGGAGAGAGGAGGGTTCAGGATGGGGAACACATGTATACCTGTGGCGGATTCATTTTGATATTTGGCAAAACTAATACAATTATGTAAAGTTTAAAAATAAAATTAAAAAAAAAAAAAAGAGTCTTCAACACCATAAAGTCTACGGTGACAATTTACAGTGAGCTAGGAAACACAAAGTGTTATCAAAGTGTCTTTAAACATAGTCAATGGATAGAACATTGACATAGTCAAACAATCTGGGTTTAAGTCTCAGAAATGTCCTTTTTGATTAAGATTCTGTGTTGTCATTTAAAATTATATACAGATGTGCCAAATATTCAGTTTGTTTGAATATACCCACTTTATCCCATTTTATCCTACTCTACCCTACTGTATGATCCAGATATATGAATGCCATTAATTAGGCTTCTAGTCACAAAAATGCTATTTGATTCTGGCTAATTAAAACCATAAACATGAATATGGAAGTTAGAAAAACTAAGTTTGAGAAAACACAAGGACTTGGGACTTCCCTTTTGGTCCAGTGGTTAAGAACAGATCTTGAAATGCAGAGGATGCAGGTTCAATTCCGGGTCAGGGAACTAAGAGTCCACATGCCTTGGAGCAACTAAGCCCAGGTGCAACACTAACTTGCTCTCTCCAGAGCTTGCACCACAACTAAAGAGTCGATGTACTGCAGCAAATCATCCCACGAGATGTAACAAAGAACCCACGTGCTGCAAATTAGACCCAATGCGTGCAAATAAATAGATAAATAGATATATAAATAAATAAATATTAAAAGAAAAGATCAAGATCCTTGCTTACAGGTTTGGATTGGAAATGACTACATTTTGATAGCTTACAGTGCATGGTATTAGATTTGTGATCTCCAAAGAAGAGAATTTAGCCCCAGAGATGAGGCTTCAGTCACTCAGAGCTTCCCTGTGGCAAAGGCTTTATTGAAGTGGAAAGGGATAGAGAAAGCTTCTGACAGACATCAGAAAGGGGCAGAGTGTGCCCCCATGTGCTACTTTTATCAAGGCCTTGTATACTTTTTCAATTGGTTACTATCAATAGAAAGGTCTTACCAGATCCACTCTCACAACATACATCTTAACATAACAGGATTAGTCAGAAAGTTCTTATTAAGAAGGAGAAACATGTCCTTGAGCAAGATACATTATTGTTATATAATCATTAGCACAGAGCTTAAGAAAAAACATACCCTTGGACAAAATAAGTTGTTTTGTTGTGTCATCATTAACTCTGGGCTTAAGGAAAATTAGTCTTAAAGACTGTTGTCATAACAACTCAGAGTTTAAGAAAAAACATCTTATATGACTAAGACAAAGCAATGTAGAAAAAAAATGTTTGTTCTTTTTTCCTCCTTGAGGGCCGTGGACTTCTTATCAACCTACCCAAGAATTAGTTCTCTCAATTTCTCTGCAAAGTCTGGAAGCCAAGCTTTGATTGCTCACATATTTTTAAAATTAATTTACTTTTCAATTTATTTATTTTTCATCAAAGGATAATTGCTTTACAATATTGTTTTGGTTTCTGCCATACATCACTTGAATCAGGCAGAGGTATACATAGGTTCACTCCCTCTTGAACCTCCCTCCCAACTCCCACACCATCCCACCCCTCTAGGTTGTATAAACAGTAAATGCTGGAGAGGGTGTGGTGAAAAGGGAACCCTCTTGCATTGTTGGCAGGAATGTAAATTGACACAGCCACTATGGAGGGAAGTATGGAGATTCCTTTAAAAAACTAGAAATAAAACTACCGTATGACCCAACAATCCCACTACTGGGTATTTACCCTGAGAAAACCAAAATTGAAAAAGACATAATGGACCCCAACGTTCATTGTAGTACTATTTACAATAGCAAGGAAATGGAAGCAACCTAGATGTCCATCAGCAGATGAATGGATAAGAAACTGATTCATATATACAATGGACTATTACTCAGCCATAAAAAGAAACACATTTGAGCCAATTCTAATGAGGCAGATGAACCTAAAGCCTATTATACAGACTGAAGTAAGTTAGAAAGAGAAAAACAAGTACTGTATATTAATGCATATATATGGAATCTAGAGAAATGGTACAGATGAACCTGTTTGCAGGGCAGCAATGGAAATGCAGGCATACAGACTTGTGCACACAGTGGGGAATGAGAGAATGGGACGAATGGAGAGAGTAGCATGGAAACATATACACTACCATATGTAAAATTGATAGCCAGGGAGAATTTGCTGTATGACTCAGGGAGCTCAAACCAGTGCTCACATATTTGAGAAGCACATGAGTAACTTCCTTGCCAGGAGTAGAAAAAGGAAGTGTTAATGCAGAGCATAAAGTGCCATAATGTTTATTCAGATTATCATATGTAGTGTTATGGTATAATGTACACATGAAGGGCATGGCATTGGTAGAGCAATTTTCTGTGGCACATGTTCACTATGGTGATAGCAGCGACTAGAACAGATTGTGACAATGGATGGCTACTTCTGATGACCCTAAAAAGAATACAGGTGGAAAAGAATAAGCTGATCACCAGAATATCCGTGTTCCCAGAACCAGGTGGGAAAATAAAACTTTATGTAAGCTTTGAAGTAGTCCTTTGGGTCCTATAACCTATGGATAAATATGACTGAGGACCAAGCCCAAGATCTAATTTTAAGTGTATAATTTTAGCACCTACTATAACAATGGCAAGGCCAACACTCTTATGGTAATATAATGACACTAATGAGGAAGAAATTAAAGCCTAAAGTGAGAAAGCATCATATGAATATACCTAGAAAAGTTTGAGAATGTTGAAATCCAAAATTATTCTTTACTGTGAAAGCATCTCTTCTCTGCTTTCCCTACTCATGAGAGCCAGGATTCATTTGGTTTAATGCTTTTCAAAAATTTCTCAGTTGTTCCACAAAAGGATATTATTCTTTTACAGTACTTTATTTCTTCTAGGCCTATAATGAGAGGTAAGAGAGTTCATCATAGACCAGATGGAGAAGTACAAGGCTTGGACCAGAAACAGTTAGCTTATGAATTGTAAGACTTATAGATACTGACTTTCCTTTATTGCTCTCAACACTTCTGGTAATGTAACTGGTGAAGGGTTGATTCTGAATTCATGCTGGATCTAGCTTTGTGACTTTAACCTTGCTGCTTTTGTTATTGTAGGCATGCATAATGGCCTGTCTCAGGGAGATAACCTGAGCCCAACCACCTGTGAAGACTATAAGTGAAACCAACACACACACCTCTGCCTGAGGCTTGCCATTCTGGGAGATATTTGTAAGGACTGAATAATCTTTTTATTTTGTTTCCTCACCTCTCCCCCATATCTGGTCCATAAAAGAACCTGGCATCCAGGCCCCCGACAAGATGGTTAGTTTGAAGCATTAGCCTGCCATCTTCTGGGTCAGCAGGCTCCCTGAATAAAATCCCTTCTTAGTCTCAAGCCTTTGTCTCCCAAATTCATTTTCCTATTATGTTGCAAGCAGAGCAAGCTTGGACCCAGTAATAGCTATACTACCATTCACTGACTTACAAAATCCCTTTGCTAGTTCCATAGGGGGAAAAAAATATGCCAATAAAACATTGCTTTTGACTAGAGAACTCATTTTATCACAAAAAGCATTCATATAGGGATCACACCCATGAAATAAAAATTTACATGTGTACCATTATCTGAAAGCAGCACCAGATAGAGTGGTGAAGTGACCCAGTGAATGTTCATTAAAGATCCAGCTGGAAGATCACACTGTGTGTAATTAGGGTACTCTGCTTATAGACCATGATATATGTCTTATATTAGCAGGGAGTATGTGGTACTGCCTTCCCCATAGACAGTAGTAGATCCCACTTTTTTTTTTTTTTTTTTTTTTACTTACTATTTCTTTCACTTGGAGTTTAGTTGGTATGAAGGGCCTAATGTATAAAGAAGGAATTATTTCTACCGGGGAACATAGACATTGTTTCATTAGTTTGGATGTTAACACAGCCTGTTGGCAGCTTGTGGTCTTCATGTCATTGTACCAAAAGGCGGAGAAAGAGATTAATGGTCATGAGAATTTATTTGAATTTCTAAGAAAAAATAGGATGCTTTTATACAGTGGGTACAAAGGAACTGTGTCTGGAACAGAGATTCCTCTTAGTACTATCTTGCCCTATTGTCTTTTTCAGTGGAAAACTACAATGACCAAAAAAGTCGAGAGAGGAAAGACTTAGAACATATAGAAATAAAATATTGGGTTATTACAACTTGTCCAATGATGGTATAAGCAAGCAAAGTGTAAAGAGGACATGAAATGGTTACAGAAGAATTAAGCATTGCTTGTTAAAGAAGGCCTTTTGACCAATAGCAAATGTGGCATCTACAGTGGTTTTATATATATATATATGGAGAAGGCAATGGCACCCCACTCCAGTACTCTTGCCTGGAAAATCCCATGGATGGAGAAGCCTGGTAGGCTGCAGTCCATGGGGTCACTAAGAGTCGGACATGGCTGAGTGATTTCACTTTCACTTTTCACTTTCATGCATTGGAGAAGGAAATGGCAACCTACTCCAGTGTTCTTGCCTGGAGAATCCCAGGGACGGGGGAGCCTGGTGGACTGCCATCTCTGGGGTCGCACAGAGTCAGACACGACTGAAGCAACTCAGCAGCAGCAGCAGCATATATACATAAAACCAACAAAAGAAACAGACTTTGTTCTGCTCCTCCATAGCCTCTCCCACCCTCTGTGCCATACTCTGTGCTCTGAAATGCATACCTTTTCAGATGGAGTTGTAGATTATTTTGTTCTCTGGTTTCTGGTTGGATGGGCTGGTTTATGAGGCTGGTTTAAAAGATCATAGAGCTGGTGAATGAAGGATGCTTGCTGCTGCCAAGTCGCTTCAGTCGTGTCCGACTCTGCGACCCCATGGACTGCAGCCTACCAGGCTTCTCTGTCCATGGGATTCTCCAGGCAAGAACACTGGAGTGGGTTGCCATTTCCTTCTCCAGAAGGATGCTTATATCTCCAGTTTTTTTCATGATAACTGATAGGGCCCACATGGGGGCTCATTGTTAAGATGGCTCACTGCGTTGACTTCACAAACAAAGGATAAACTCACAGGGACCCTCGAGACTGACCTAATTGCCCAGACAACTTCTGTGTTCTCACTGGCGCCTACCTTCTCAAAGCTATGAGACCACCAGATTCCAGATCTCCAGCTACATGATCACAGGACTCAACTATAGGCTAAAAATTAACCATCCCTTCAGAGAAAGTTTCATTGATGGGGTATAAGAAAGACCACATCAGAAAGGGAGGGCACGAGTTCTTCTTAAGGGCCAGGCATTCTTTCATTTCCCTCTAACAAATTTCCCTTTTGCCTGACTGCCCAGTTCGCTCTCTTTTTCTCTGCACTTGTCCTACATTCTGGTGCCAAAACGCGGGAGGGAAGATCCACTGCAACTGGGTGGGCTCCTCTCCTGAACCCACCTCTGGTGGTCCCCTCCTTTGAATCTTGCCAAGAAACTGAGATGAGCTCCGGACGGCACTCTCTACTTGTCTTGCTGGACTGACATCCACACACCAGCCCACATTTCATCCATCGGTTACAAGGGTGAGTGAAATCCCATTCTCTCGGATCCCCTCTCTCTCACCTCATTTCCAAGTCTTAGTGATAGGGAGGAGGATCCCCGCAGCCCTCACGCCTTCAGCCTTGTGCGCCCTCTGACTTTGAAATAGAGGACACCCATTTCAAAGCAGACTGTTACTACTTTCTGAGAAAGTCCTGAGAACGGGGATGCTTTTTCCCTCAGACCTTTCTCCTCTCTTTCGTGCCTCTCTAACCTCCCTATTCAGCAGCAATGGGAAATTCTCAATCTCAACCCTCAAAATCTACTCCTCTAGGATACCTTCTCCAAAATCTAAAACCCTTGGGCTTCCAAGGGGAGATAAGACCGAAGAGACTTATTTACTGTTCTAACACTGTCTGGCTGCAATACAGACTTGATAACAGGCCCCAAAGGCCAGAAAACAGAACTCCCAACTATGATACTCTGCAGGACCTCAATAATTTTTGCTGCCGCAATGGCAAATGGTTAGAAATCCCTTATGTTCAGGCTTCCTTTGCTCTTTGCTCTTGAACCTCCCTCTGTAAATTCTGTTCTACTTCTCAAATACTCTTAGCCCACTCTGGCCACATCTTCCTGCTACAATGTCTCCCCTTCCTTGTTCAGACTTTTCTTCTTCCTTTGACCCTTCTGACCACAGCCTACCCACTATCTTTCCCAATCCCATTGCAGCTGCTCCAGATCCAGTTCCACAACCTCCACCTTACGCCCCCTTCTCCCTCCCTCCCTCCTTCTCAAGCCAGGCCACAGCTGCAGCTCCCAACCCACCTCTCCACCCTGTGCTGGAGGTAAGCTTTGAGACCTCAGCCCTACCCTCTACCCCAATGATCCTAAGGCTTTACTCAGACCTCCCTAGATGCCCTCTGTACCCTGTCCGGAACAACTTCCTAAAACAAGAAACTTCACTGCAGGACCCTGCTCCTTTCTCCACTCCACTCTTCCCTTTAGGGGAAGTAGTTGGAGCAGAAGGCATTGTTCAGTTCATGTTCCATTCTCCCTCACCCATCTATCTCAAATTGAAAAGCATCTGGCTCCTTCTCCTCAGACCCTGATAATTATCTAAAAGAATTCAAGTATCTTACCCAGTCTTACGACTTAACCTGGCATGATGTTTATATCATACTTTCCTCCACTTTTCTCCTTGAAGAGAAGGAATGAGTATGGCGAGCCTCTCAGGCACATGCTGATGAAATGCACAGGACTGATGACACTAAGCCCATAGGGTTCACAGCTATCCCCCAAGTAGATCCCAACTGGGATTATCAGACACGGAGATCTGGACAAGCAGCCCATAATCATGTGGTTGCTTGCTTCATTGTGGGTCTGCAAAAGGCAGGGCATAAAGCTATCAACTTGATAAGCTCCAGGAAATAACTCAAAGACTAGATGAAAACCCAGCACAATTTCTAGCCAGCTGAACGGAATCCCTACAAAAATATACAAAATTAGACCCCACTTCAGCAGAGGGCACCATTGTCCTTTGGTTCAGTTTGGTCGCTCAGTCGTGTCCAACTTTTTGCAACCCCATGGACTGCAGAATGCCAGGCTTCCCTGTCCATCCCCAACTCCTGAAGATTGCTCAAACTCATGTCCATTGAGTCAGTGATGCCATTCAACTATCTCAACCTCTGTTGTCCCCTTCTCCTCCTGCCTTCAATCTTTCCCAGCATCAGTGTCTTTTCAAGTGAGTCAGTTCTTCACATCAGGTGGCCAGAGTATTGGAGTTTCAGCTTCAACATCAGTCCTTCCAATGAATATTCAGGATTGATCTCCTTTAGGATGGACTGGTTGGATCTCCTTGCAGTCCAAGGGACTCTCAAGAGTCTTCTCCAACACCACAGTTCAAAATCATTAATTCTTCAGCACTCAGCTTTCTTTGCAGTCCAACTCTCACATCCATACATGACTACTGGAAAAACCATACCTTTGACTAGATGGAACTTTGCTGGCAAAGTAATGTCTCTGCTTTTTAAGATGCTGTCTAGATTGGTCATAACTTTTCTTCCAAGGAACAAGCGTCTTTTAATTTCGTGGCTGAAGTCATCATCTACAAAGATCTTGGAGCCCCAAAAGATAAATTCTGTCACTGTTTCCACTGTTTCCCCATCTATTTGCCATGAAGTGATGGGACCAGATGCCATGATATTAGTTTTCTGAATGGTGTGTTTTAAGCCAACTTTTTCACTCTCCTCTTTCACTTTTGTCAAGAGCTCTTTAGTTCCTCTTCTCTTTCTGCCATAAGGGTGGTATCATCTGCGTATCTGAGGTTATTGATATTTCTCCCAGCAATCTTGATTCCAGCTTGTGTTTCATCCAGCCTGGCATTTCACATGATATACTCTGCATATAAGTTAAATAAGCAGGGTGACAATATACAACCTTGATGTAGTCCTTTCCTGATTTGGAATCAGCCTGTTGTTCCATGTCCAATTCTAACTGTTGCTTCTTGACCTGCATACAGATTTCTCAAGAGGCAGGTCAGGTGGTCTGGTATTCCTATCTCTTGAAGAATTTTCCACAACTTGTTGTGATCCACACAGTCTAAGGCTTTGGTGTAGTCAATAAAGCAGAAGTAGATACACACAGTCAAAGGCTTTGGTAGTCAGTAGTAGTCAATAAAGCAGAAGTAAATATTTTTTGGAACTCTCTCACTTTTTTGATTATCCAATGGATGTTGGCAACTTGATCTCTGGTTCCTATGTCTTTTCTAAATCCAGCTTGAACATCTGGAAGTTCATGGTTCATGTAATGTTGAAGCCTGGCTTGGAGAATTTCAAGCATTTGTTTGCTAGCTTGTGAGGCGAGTGCAATTGTGCAGTATTTTGAACATTCTTTGGAACTGCCTTTCTTTGAGATTGGGAGTTAACACCCATTTTATCTCCCAATCATCCCCAGATATCCAAAAGGAACTAAAAAAGGCAAAAGAAGGCCCTCAAACCCCTCAATGAGACCTTTAAGTTTAGCCTTTAAGATTTTCAGTAACCAGGAAAACCAGGCAAAGCTAGAGAAGGCCCTACGAGATTAGGCCTAATACCACATTTTACCCACTGCCCTACATGGCTCCAAACCTCCATCAACAAAGATAGGAAGCCACCTGGGCCCTGCTTCAAATGCAGCAAAGAAGGCCACTGGACCCACTCATGCCTATAGCCAAGGCCTCCTCCAGGTCCATGTCCCAGCTGTGGCATAAATGGATATTGGACCCCTCTGCTGCTGCTGCTAAGTCACTTCCGTCGTGTCCGACTCTGTGCGACCCCATAGACAGCAGCCCACCAGGCTCCCCTGTCCCTGGGATTCTCCAGGCAAAAACACTGGAGTGGGTTGCCATTTCCTTCTCCAATGTGTGAAAGTGAAGAGTGAACGTGAAGTCGCTCAGTCGTGTCTGACCCTCAGTGACCCCATGGACTGCAGCCTTCCAGGCTCCTCCGTCCATGGGATTTTCCAGGCAAGAGTACTGGAGTAGGGTGCCATCACCCTCTAGGGATCTGGAAATCCCTTCCTGGTCCTGAGCAGGAGTCCTCCGACCCAGCTCTGCTCAGCCTCCTCGGACTCATCACTGAAGACTGAAGATGCCCAGGGCCTCAGGTCCTAACTCTCATCACCTCTGTGGAGCCCAGGGTAACTCACAGTGGCAGGAAAGCCTATCCACTTTCTCATTGACACAGGGGCCACTTACTTTGCTATGTCTGCCTACTCCAGAAAAACCAAGGTCTCTCAGGTCTCTGTTATGGGGGTTGATGCTTTAATATCTGCTGCTAAGCTACTAAGTCGCTTCAGTCATGTCTGACTCTGAGAGACCCCATAGACGGCAGCCCACGAGGCTCCCCCATCCCTGGGATTCTCCAGGCAAGAACACTGGAGTGGGTTGCCATTTCCTTCTCCAGTGCATGAAAGTGAAAAGTGAAAGTGAAGTTGCTCAGTCGTCTCCGACTCTTAGCGGCCCCATGGACTACAGCCCAACAGGCCCTCCGTCCATGGGATTTTCCAGGCAAGAATACTGGAGTGGGATGCCATTGCCTTCTCCGCTTTAATATCTATTCCATGAATAACCAAGCCTCTACCTTACACACTTCCAGATACCCCATTTCCCCATTCTTTTCTCAAAATCTCAAAATGCCCCACTCCTATTCTTGGGAGAGACCTCTCAAAATTCAGTCTCTGTTACTATCCCAAGCCCACCTTCTGATCTAGCCTGGCTACTGTTCCTTAACCCCACCTCCTCTTCCCCCACCCTGTTGCCCTCCTCATCCATAAATCCCATAGTTTTCAATACAGACAACCCATTTGTTGCCTCTCACCATACTCTAATTCATATCTGATTCAAAGACCCCTCTAAATTCCCCAGTCAACCAAAATACCCCCTCTCCCAAATACATCAACAAGGGTTAAAGCCTATGTCACTAAACTCCTACATCAGGGCCTCTTGCACCCAACTCACTCTCCCTATAACACCCCTATCCAGCCTGTCAAAAAACCAAATGGTTCCTATCACCTGGTACAGGACCTAAGACTTACCAACATGGCTATTATCCAATAATTCCAAATTCCTATATTCTTTTCTCTCTCATTCCCTCTTTCACTACCCACTTCACTGTTCTAGACCTCAAGGATGCCTTCTTTACTATCCCTTTACACCCAGACTCTCAAGATCTCTTTGCCTTTACCTGGACTGATCCAGACAATCATTGCTGCCAACAGCTGACACGGATAGTTCTCGCACAAGGCTTTCATGATAGCCCTCATTTCTGTGGCCAAGTTCTAGCATTAGAACTAACCTCGACCTTACTCTGAGTACGGTCCTCCAACATGTGGATTATCTCCTCCTTTGTAAACCTGCACTTACACATTCTCAACAACACACTATATAACTCCTCAATTTTCTAGCTGATTGAGGCTATCGAGTATCTCCCACCAAGGTTCAGCTCTATCTTCCTAGAATCACCCTCTCAGAGTCCTTTTAGCATCAACAAATTTCTATTGTATTATCAGTGATAGAAAGTCCCTTATATCTACCGTACCACTCCCTGTATCAAAAACAGAGATCCTGTCCTTGCAGTTAGCTGAATATCTACGCCTCTGGATTCCTAATTTCACCCTCTTGGCATAACCCCTATATCAAGCCACCAGAGGAGGTCTTTCAGAACCCCTAGAGCTAAAATCAAATATCCATTCAGCCTTTAACACCCTTAAGCAAGCAATTCTCTCAGCCCCAGCTCTAATACTTCCTGACCTTTCTTGCCTCTTTTTTTTTTTTTCATAAATATATTAAATCAAACTTGGTTCACAGTTAAATATTTATTAAGCAAACCACCTTTCGATTAATTACATGATATCTGTGCATTGGAAATAAACTACTATTCACGTGTGACATAATTAAGTTCCTACTCACTGAATTATTCCACCTGGACTATGTTTTATTTACAGGTTGTTCAGGTTGAATTATATTGATGCCAAGATGATTTTTAGGTCAGCATAAGGTACCAATACAGATCTCACATTCAGGCAGCAATGACAACAGATCATCGATAAGTGCAGTTCTTAGTTGAGCTTACGCAAGCATAGCTGTGTGCTCTCATCAGTTACTGTTAGACACCATACAGCAGGTCTTGAAACTGAAGCTGAGCATGTGATGGGACCAGAGCCAGGAGGTGTACAGAGAGCTGTCTGCTGTCACCTCTGCAAAGGAGAAGTGGGCGAGGACCAGAGTCCCAGTGCACAGCATGTATTCTTTCAGGTTCTTCACAAAACCGGGTCTCCACATGAGGAACACCTGGAGGCTTTTAGAAGTACTGACACCTCAGTGCCACCCCAGACCAGTTGAATCAGAATATCTAGGGGTGAGTCTGACTGTTGAGTGGAGGCTTGGCACCGGGTACCACCTAAAGCAGGAAGACAACATCGTGTGCTTCTCTGAAATCAATACAAGTCGTGTTCAGAGTTGTTGCGGGGTTGGTGTGGGTGGAAGCCATGCAAGCTTCTGTCCCCTGTGAGCCAGGGGATCAAAACGTGAACGAGTCAGCTAATGAATTCATGGATTCATTTGTAGCAGTTCTAACGAGGGGGCAGAACTTGGGCTTAACACTGGTCTGCGCTTTTGACACTTACTGTTGGCAAGGCTTGTCCAGGAGTTGGTCATTCCTTTTCTTGCCTCTTTATACTCTATACTCCTGAGACACAAAATTGCCCTAGGAGTTTTGGGACACATCAGGGCCCCTCCTTCACCCCTGTTGCTTATCTATCAAAGCAATTAGACACCACAGTTTGGGGATGGCCAGCTTGCCTATGTACTCTGGCAGAAGCTGCACCCCTCACTCAGGAAAGCAAAAAACTTACTTTTGGAGTAAGTAAGTAAGTTTTTGTTCACTGTCATTCATCCACCATGTGACTTTAAGGACTTGCTTTCTCACAAATCCATGACCCTTCTATCTTCTTCACGCATCCAACTAATTCACGTTACCCTTCTTGAATCTCCCGAGTTCTCCTTTAAATGCTGTTCTATTCTCAGCACTGCCACCTTTATCCCTAATTCTTCTGAGTCCCCCATCCATACTTGCAAAGAGGCATTAGAAGACCTGATGCCCCATTTCTCCCACATTTCCTTAACTCCTTTAAGTAACCCTGACTTTATCTGGTATATTGTTGGCAGCCCTCTATGACATCAGAAGGAAAAAAAGTAGCTGGATATGTAATTGTCTCTGACACTGAAATTATTGAATCCCAGGCAGAACTTATTGCACTAACTAGAGCCCTTATCCTCACAGCTAACAAGAGAGCAAACATATACACTGATTCTAAATATACTTTCCACATCATACACTCACATGCTGCCATCTGGAAGGAACAAGGGTCCCTATCTACTAAAGGCTCTCCCGTAACTAAAGCCCCGCTTATACTCCAACTTTTAAAAGCAGCTAACATGCCAACTGAAGTAGGCATCATTCATTGCTGAGGTCACCAGGTGTTCTCAGGCCCCATTTCACGGGGCAACAACACTGCAGACAGAGAAGCAAAACAAGCCTCACTCCGATCATCGGCTCAACAACTTTTAGTAACCCCCAACATAAAGCTCCTTTACCTCCCCAAAGAAAAACACAATTATTACAAGAGGGAGCATAATCTCCACAAGGAGATTAGTTACAAAAACAGGGCCGCTATGTCCTTCCCCAATCTCAGGCCACACAGATGCTTACAGACATTCATCAGGCCCTACATGTAGGCACTAAACCTCTTTATCATCTCTTAAGACCTTTTATCACCCATCCTAACCTTCTTTCACTCCTACAACAAATCCCTCACTTGCATTATCTGGTCCTCAGTCTCACCACAGGGAGCCCTACAGCCTATTCCCATCATTCCCAACACATCAGACTCGAGGACATATCCTAGGAGAGGACTGGCAAATTGATTTCACTCACATGCCTCCAACACTGAGGCTTTTCCTACGAGATCAGAAACTGCCTCAGAGGTAACACAGTTTCTCATACAAAAAATCATTCCTTGGCTTTGGCCTCCCACTCCCTCTCCAATCTGATAATGGGCCAGCTTTTATCTCCCAAATCACTCAACAAGAAGTCCAATCCCTTGGCATAATCTGAAAACTTCATATATATATATATATATATATATATATATATATATATATACACACACACACACATACATGTAGATCCCAATCCTCAAGAAAAGTAGAAAAGGCAAATTCTAGTCTCAAAACACACCTAACCACACTCTCTCTAGAACTACAAAGGCCATGGACCAAACTCCTTCCCCTGGCTTTGGCTCACATTAGTGCTACTCCACTGGTCCCGTCTTTCCTTAGTCCTTTTGAGCTCATATATGGATGCCCTTTACTCTTAGGTAAGTTCTTTACTGCGAGCCCCTTGCTGGGAGATTATCTTCCCCCGCTTAACCTTATTAGACACCTCATAAGAGAACATGCAGATTGCTCTCTCCCAAAGCCTTATCAAACAAATTCAGCTGACTGAACACTCATACAGGGGATTGAGTCCTGCTTAAGAACTTACACAATAAGGATCTCCAGCCTCTATGGACTGGTCCATCTGAGGTCATTCTAACCACACCAACAGCTGCTAAACTAGCAGGTCATTCCTCTTGGTTTCATATATCTAGATTAAAGAGGGCCCCAGGAGACTCTCCATCTCTGCCAAGAAACACTTTCCGGTCAGATGCTCTTCGCTACACCAGCACTGTTCTGGGACCAGCTGGATCGAATTCCTGAAGAAACAGAACAGTCGAAAATCAAAATAGATGTATTGTTTTCTAATTGGACTGGGATTTCCCCTACTTACCCTATTCACAATAGGACTTTACTCTGTGTCTCCCTCTGAGTGGACTATCATTCAAAAGTTTTCCCTCTGTCTTACCTACTTCTCCATAGTTCTTATTTTTGGGAGCATGGCCCTCATCTTACTGCGATCAGCCTAGATGAGTTCATTATCCACTTTCCTTCACATAGTAACATAAGCCCTTACCTATCCTGGAAACACCACTGCTACTCATCTCCCTTCACTCCTTGACTTTATTACCGATCTTTAACTCCAGGGAGATTTCATAGAGTTCACACCAACCCAGATTTATTTCTACACCTGGATTCTTGTTTTTAATCATTTTCTACCCTTAGACATGAGACTTCACATCATGATTTTACTCTTACTTTCTCTTCTTTTACAGTTTAAACTTCACATTAATACCTTGCCTATAACTCGCCCTGTCCCAAACCTTGCCTACCTATTCAGAACTCTAAATCTGACGCATTGTTTACACAATACCTCAAACCCAACCCTGGCCAGTGATTGTTGGATTTGTTTATCTATCTCCTCACCCAGAGGATCAGCACTCCCCATTTCCACAGATCAACAGATTCACATAAACACTTCTGTTTATCACACATATAGAGGAGAATCTCTCTTTTCATCATACATACATTGCTTATATTCAGTTGATCAAATTCACAATCCTGATGAGATACTGACCTCCCTCCTTATTGATCTCACTTCTAATCATAAAGGACCACCACCACCTCTGACATTTGTCAACAACAGGCCTCTTTTGGTTTTTCCAGACAAAACTCTATAAACAATTCTTACTCCCAACTAAGAGCTATACCACCAACCTCTGTAATCACACTTCACATCTCTGCTTCCCTTCAGGAGGATCCATCTATCTGTCTCTGATCCATCTATCAAGTCTCTAGAACTGTGGGACATTCTTTTACTTTCTTATATGCAGATACTCCCTTCAGCATATGGTATAAATACTCCTCCTGTAGGGGCTACACTGGCGGGTTCACTGTCAGTTTCAGAGACTACTAACAAGTTCCCAGAAAGACTTCTATTTGCTATCAGTTTTACTTCTATTTGCTATCAGTTTCAGCTGTTGTCTTACTCCTGGGATATTTTTCTTATGTGGAACACCACCTATTTATGTCTTCCCACTAACTGGACAGGAACATGCACCCTGGTATATCTGGCCCCAGATATTTCTATTGCTCCCAATAATCAGACCCTCCTTATTCCACTAACTCATAACCAACCCGGATGGGCAATTCAATTCATTCCTCTATTAATCAGTTTAGGAATAGCAGCTGGGATTGGGACAAGGATGGCAGGACTCACAACCTCTTTAAATTACTATCAAAGCCTTTCTAAAGATCTCACTGAGAGCCTAGGAGAAATAGCTACCAGCCTTATCATTATCCCAAACCAGCTAGATTCCTTGGTAGCCATTGTCCTCCAAAACAGAAGAGGATTAGACCTCCTCACAGCAGAAAAAGTAGGCCTATGCCTATTTTTGGAGGAAGAAATGGCAACCCATTCCAATACTCTTGCCTGGAAAATCCCATGGATGGAGGAGCCTGGAGGGCTACAGTCCATGGAGTCGCAAAGAGTCAGACATAACTGAGTGACTTCACTTTAACTTGCTGCTTCTATGCCAATAAATCAGGCATTGTAAAGGAAGTAGCAAGAAATCTGACAAATAGGGCTTCAAGAATATGTCAACACCTCAATGACCTCAGTAATTCATGGGAAAACTGGTTAAGCAATTGAATTTGGATGCCCTGGGTCCTACATTTTCTAGGCCTTCTCCTTCTACTTACCCTTATTCTAACTTTTGGCTCACATTTAAATTTCTTCAGGACCACTTACAAGTGTTCAACAACCAAACTATCCATGAGCTACTTCCAACTCGCTCAAATTATCAAAAACTTTGACCCCATACAAATCCCCTTGACCCACATTCCTGTCTTTTTATATCTTACCCCCACGACGCCCCGTCCCATAGGAAGCAGTTATGAAAGACTGACCTTTGGCCGTTATCCTAAATCAAAAGTCTAGGATCATAGGGCCCACACGGGGGCTCATTGCTAAGATGGCTCATTATGTTGACCTCACAAACAAAGAATAAAATCACAGGGACCCTCAAGATTGACAAAATTGCCCAGACAACATTCTGTGTTCTCACTGGTGCCTACCTACTCAAGGCTATGAGACCACCAGATTCCAGACCTCCAGCTACATGACCACAGGACTGAACTAGGGGCTAAAAATTAACCATCCCTTCAGAGAAGTTTTCATTGGTGGGATGTAAGAAAGACCACATCAGAAACAGAGGACACTGGTTCTCCTTAAGGGACAGTCACCCCCTCATTTCCTTCTAATAAATTTCCCTTTTGCCTGACTGCCCAGCTCACTCTCTTTTTCTCTGTACTCGCCTTACAATAACCTTGTAGTTGGTCACAACATCACTTGTCTACCAAAGATCATAACTCCTGTCCCACAGCCCTATCCACAGCTACAGTCTCTCTCTCTCTGAATACTTGTAACTACTCCCCTTTCTTAACCACTCAAAGAGTAGGGCAATAATAACTTCCTACCAGTCCCACAGTAATTACCCTCTTTGGTTGATTTGCTGAAACCCTGCCAGCTTCCTTCATAAATTGTATTTTCTTTCAACTTTTCCCAACTATGTGCACTTATAATCACACTTGAATCTATTGTGTTTGTCGAGACCAGCTTGACAAGCAGCGTTTCCAAAAGCGTGATACAGCAAGAGAATGAGAAACGAGACGCAAGAATTCAGAGAAAAGTGAGGATCAAGGGACTAACACCGTTCCAAGATGGAGGTGCTGAAACTGAATCCCAGCCAGCTTTATTATACCTTCAGCCATGAATGAAAGAATATGCGGGGAGTTAAACTATAACTCGGGCTTCCCTGGTGGCTCAGATGGTAAAGCATCTGTCTACAGTGTGGGAGACCCAGGTTCGATCTCTGGGTTGGGAAGATCCCCTGGAGAAGGAAATGGCAACCCACTCCAGTACTCTTGCCTGGAAAATTCCATAGACTGAGGAGCCTGGTAGGCTACAGTCCATGGGATTGCAAAGAGTCGGACACGACTGAGCGACTTCACTTTCACTTTCAAACTATAACTCATGTGGCCTTCAGGGCCAAAGAACAAAATGATCATTAACCATTGAGTAATTAGGAAACAGTAATCAATAACAAATCAGTAACTAAGACTAATATTCTTACCTATGGATTTTCTACCGGACACGTAAAACATGTGACTCTGAGATGCCAGTTGAGAAACAGTCTGGGGTCGGTTTTCCAATCCCAAAATCAAGATTATGAACTGTTCCCTCTGGACTTGTTCCAAGAGTCTCATGCCTTATAGCATCCAGTTTATCAATAATTATAAATTTCCTTTGCAGCCCTTACTGGGGCCTACTTTTCTTTTATTCTTCCTGTCTCCTACAATGTTTTCTATTGGGAGAGTTAATTCTTTTATTTTTACTAGTAAAATTTATTTTCATAAAGAAGAAATTGCCTTCAACTAATATTCCTAATACTAAAAATTTCCATGCAGTCCTTTTATGCCAATATAGTTAATTAAACCAATTTCAGTTAGGTCAGAGTGAGCTAATTATCAGAGTTGGTAGGTAAAATTAAGCTCTTTTAGCAAAGACAGTTCACAACTTTCAGTGAACAGTTGCCTTCAACAAACATTCATACAAATGTGGATTTCTATAATGAAAAAATTCTAGTTTAAATTTACAAGTCAGTAAGCCTTGAAACTAGTAAAATATATCATTTATAGTAAAGAATAACTTTTCACTGTGCTTTTCAAACAGGCTTGGAAACTCATCTTTATGATAGTAAACATGAAGTACAACTTGAATTGAAATTTTATTATATTAAGTATATAAATATCTATTTCTTTCAAGAAAAAGGAAATGGCTAGATAAGAGCTTGTCTTCTCAGCGTTTCTAAGCATAGATCTTCTCATTTTTTTCTTTCATTTCTCATTATTGGCTGAGACCTATAATTTATGTTTCATTTTATTGCCAAAACATAAAGAAAATGGGGCTTATAATTTTCTGTTCCAATATAAACATGACCAAATTACTTATTCATTTGCATTCAGTATTTCTATCTTCAAAAAGAGATTAATAAAATCTATCTCACAGATTTAGATCAGATCAGTCACTCAGTCATGTCTGACTCTTTGCAACCCCATGAATCACAGCACGCCAGGCCTCCCTGTCCATCACCAACTCACATCCATACATGACCACAGGAAAAACCATAGCCTTGACTAGACGAACCATTTTTGGCAAAGTAATGTATCTGCTTTTGAATATGCTATCTAGGTTGGTCATAACTTTCCTTCCAAGGAGTAAGCGTCTTTTAATTTCATGGCTGCAGTCACCATCTGCAGTGATTTAAGAAAAGGATAATTGTTTTTTTACATATAATAGTACTTAGAAAAATACGCACATAATGGATTAACAATAGAAAAAGTGTATATTTGAAGTAAAGTAACCAAAATTGAAATCAAACTGCCTCTGCACATTAATCTCTTTTATATTGAACAAGTTACTTCATGTCCTTCAGCTCATTACTCATTTGCAAAAATAGGATTCAGTTCAGTTCAGTTCAGTTCAGTCGCTCAGTCGTGTCCAACTCTTTGCGACCCCATGAATCACAGCACGCCAGGCCTCCCTGTCCGTCACCAACTCCCAGAGTGTACTCAAACTCATGTCCATTGAGTCACTGATACCATGCAACCATCTTATCCTCTGTCATCCCCTTCTCCTCCTGCCCCCAATCCCTCCCAGCATCAGAATCTTTTCCAATGAGTCAACTCTTCCCATGAGGTGGCCAAAGTACTGGAGTTTCAGCTTTAGCATCAGTCTTTCCAATGAATACCCAGGACTGATCTCCTTTAGGATGGATTGGTTGGACCTCCTTACAGTCCAAGGGACTCTCAAAAGTTTTCTCCAACATCACAGTTTAAAAGCATCAACTCTTTGGCACTCAGCTTTCTTCACAGTCCAAATCTCACATCCATTCATGACCACTGGAAAAACCATAGCCTTGACTAGATGGACTTTTGTTGGTAAAGTAACGTCTCTGCTTTTTAATATGTTATCTAGGTTGGTCATAACTTTCCTTCCAAGGAGTAAGCGTCTTTTAATTTCATGGCTGCAGTCACCATCTGCAGTGATTTTGGAGCCCATAAAAATAAAGTCTGACACTGTTTCCCCATCTATTTCCCATGAAGTGATGGGACCAGATGCCATGATCTTAGTTTTCTGAATGTAAAATAGGATTAATAATCCCTTATTCATAGAGTTAAATAATACAGCAGTTAAATGAGATTATTAATAAAAGTATTTAGTGTAGTTCTTTGTACATGGAGGATGTTTTAGTCATGAGTCTGCCCTCCCTGATAGCTCATTTCTCTATGTCAACTGAAAATATACATTCTGCATAAAAGTTGAGAGTTAGGTTTATTTGGTAGGAATAATGAGGATTTCAAAGCTATGGTTTTTCCAGTAGTCACATATGGATGTGAGAGTTGAACCATAATGAAAGCTGAGTGCCAAAGAATTGATGCTTTTGAACTGTTGGTGTTGAAGACTCTTGCAAGTCCCTAAGACTGCAAGGAGATCAAACCAGTCAATCCTAAAGGAAATCAGGCCTGAATATTCTTTGGAAGGACTGATGCTGAAGCTGAAGCTCCAATACTTTGACCACCTGATATGAATAGCCAAATCACTGGAAAAGACCCGGATGCTGGAAAAGATTGAAGGCAGGAGGAGAAGGGGACAACAAAGGATGAGATGGTTGGATGGCATCAGTGACTTGATGGACATGAGTTTGAGGAAGCTCCAGGAGTTGGTGATGGGCAGAGAAACCTGGCCTGTTGCAGTCCATGGAATCAAACAGTTGGACGCGACTGAACTGATGAGGACTTCAAGCCTGAGAGACAGTATCCCAGGTTACCCTGAGAGAACTGTTTCCAAGGAGACGGGGTGATGGGAAGGGAGAAGAGGAATTAGGTTATATAGAAGTTTGTAGCAAGGGGCAGGTAATATGAATATTAGAAGATTACTGTTAATTAAGGTTTTTTACATTTAATGGATTTGGCACTCTTCTGTGTATGGGAAGATGCAAGCGACCAGGTTTACTTAAATTATTTCTTTTATATGCATCTCAGCTATCCAAATCCTGCTTTTTGGTTGGTGGATGTGGTGGATGGCTCTCTTGTACTTTCTCCCATTCTTCCAAGTTCCTCACTGCTTGCCAGCAAGGAAGTGGCTCATGGGCAGCCTAATGGCTGATATTGTTTCAACTGCAATCAGAAATTTACATTTGCAAGTCTGGAATCCATGATGCCTGTGACATGGCTTGTTTAATATTATAGCAGGAAATATTTTATTTCACAGAAATATTTCATTTTACATCTATGCTATTCTATTGTGGCATCAAAGAAAAGTTGCACTGGGCAAAGTTAAACAAAATGAAGACTTACCTAAGACAATTGCATGGAGAAGGAAATGGCAACCCACTCCAGTGTTCTTGCCTGGAGAATCCCAGGGACAGGGGAGCCTGGTGGGCTGCCGTCTATGGGGTCACACAGAGTTGGACACGACTGAAGTGACTTAGCAGCAGCAAGACTATTGCAACAGGGCAGAGAGACTGCACTCAATTCCACATAAACAAAAAGCTCTTTAAGCCCTGGAATAAGCTAGAGGAAAAGTACTGGAGGACTTTGGAGTGGAGATTGATCAACTGGGACCACACTGAATTATTCTGGAGCTCAAACTTTGTTATCTGTGATTATCCCATCTGGGTTTGCTAATTGGTGCCATTGAAGGCTGCTTCTGCCCTTCTACAAATTGGGAAGAAGACATGCTATCTTCCTTGATGATTGTATTTCAAAGGGATGGCTTCCAGGTTCTTGAGAAAATCATCTTGGGTTGTAAAACTGGTGAGTGGGTTGGGGGAAGGTTTATCTGCATTTCAAAGAGGCAGAGAATGAATTTGCAATTACAGGTTTTCTGAAGTAACTGCCCTAAGAAAAGGGAGTCCAGGGAAAGAGAGTCAGGATAAGCCCTTCTGAAGCTTGAGCCTCTGAGGGGAGCACTGAGACCATCCTGGTCAATTGTTCCTAATTTGCACACTTGGAGAAATTTTTTCTGAAGTTCAATTTATATTGATTGAAAACAGTGTTATTTTTAGGTACATGTTTTTGAAAGGGTTCAGAGACAAAACTAGACCTGAGCAGGGCTTTATGAATGAGGTTTCACCAGAGAGAAATGTTAGGTAGTTAGAATAGGAAAAAGGAGTCCAGAATGGCGGTGGCTAAAAGACAAGGAAGGGAAAAGCCAACAAAAATAGAACAAAGGAAGGTCTGAGGACCTCAGGTAAAACAAACAGCACTCTTGGCTAGCCCAATTTACACAGGACAGGCCCGGGGGAGGAGAAAAAATCATATAAAAAGAGGAGCCAGAATTGGGCTGGGGGCCTCTTTTCCCTTCATGTCTTTTTGGGTTGGCATGCCCTCATGCCTTGAGGATGTATTTTCCTTTACTTCCTAAATAAAACTAAACTGTAACACTGGTCCATCTGAAGGCTGTAACACTGATCCATTGCTTCAAACTTTTGTTGTGACAAGACAGAACCGAGGAAATTACAAACTCCTTCAACAGAAGTAAAGGCATTTATGGCAGAGATCAGTTCAGTTCAGTTCAGTCACTCAGTTATGTCCAACTCTTTGCGATCCCACGGACTGCAGCACACCAGATCTCTGTCCATCACCAACTCCCAGAGTTCACCCAAACTCGTGTCCATTGAGTCGGTGATGTCATCCAACCATCTCATCCTCTGTCATCCCCTTCTCCTCTTGCCTTCAATCTTTCCCAGCATCAGCGTCTTTTCAAATGAGTCAGAGATAACATAGCATAAAAAGTCAGAGGCCTAAAGCCCCTGGGAATGTGGATGAAGGAAGGTGGGATTTGTTTCACTTATTTCCTCATCTCTAAATGTGTCCAATGCATCCACAGAAGAGGCTTGTAAAGATATCAGAACACAGGCCCTAGAATGTAAGAGATGGACTAGAAATTTGTGTTTTCCTTTCTGCTAGTTTCTCCTTTTTCCTTTCTGTTTGATTGTGAAGCTTCTTCTTCTGTTTTTAATCTGTTTCCTTCCTTGACTTCTACTTTATTTGCTCTATCTTTGCTATAGGACAGAACTAATTTTGTCACCCTATTTGTGATAATTAGTATCAATGTGTTTGTATTTCTACCCTACAGTTGAAGTCTTTTACTTTTCTCTGTTAATCCTAGTGGAATATTGCCTCAAACTGTAAGAAAAGGAAAACAAACAAACAAACAAAAAACCACCACCATCAAAACCCAGTTCAGACTCAGTTGCCAAAACGTTGCAGACCCTTGGCTCTTAAATCAGGGCCTGGAAGGCATCTCTATTCTCCTAACTAGGTTTGACATGGATATCCTCCCATCAGGCTTTTCCATTGCCCCTCGGGGCCTTGGGCTAAGTATGTGTTACTGTAATGAAATGACTTTCCATCACCTACACCTATTCCCCAATACTTACTCATTGTCCTTGCTTCCTCTTTGTATTTAGAGAGGTTATCGCCCCCTATTTTCCTTTATTTAATTGTTCTAGACCTCTTTATTTTCTTCCTTGAAACTCTTGCTTTTTCCTTTCTGTCCTCTTGACAAATCCAAGTTCCTTTGCTATACTTCAGACTTCTTTCTCATTCTTTTTTTAGACAGCGAAATGCTAGGCCTGTTAGGTAGTTAGAATAGGAAAAAGGAGTCCAGAATGGCAACAAAGGAAAGTCCAAGGACGGGAGTGAGGGCCTCAGGTAAAGCAAACAGCATTCTTGGCTAGCCCAGTTTACATAGCGCAGACCCAGGGGGAGGAGAAAATACATATAAAAAGAGCAGCCAAAATTGGGCTAGGGGGCCTCTCTTCCCTTGGCTTCTTTTGGGTCGGCATGCCCTCATGCCTCAAGAATGTATTTTCCTTTACTTTCTAAATAAAACTGAGCTGTAACCCATAGCTGTAACACTGGTCCATCTGAGAGCTGTAACACTGGTCTGTCTGAGGGCTATAACACTGGTCCATCTATCGCTTCAAATTTTTGTTGCGATGAGACAGAACCGAGGAAATTACAAACTCCCCAGACATCTATGGTGCCGTAAAAGACTCACACCTAAGGAAGTCCACCCATGGAAATTAAAGGAGACCTATTTTTTCTTTTTTCTTTTCCTTCTGTCATCACTGTCTTTCAGATGGGAAATAGCCAATCCACTTCCTGAAGACAACATTGAGATGCATCCTTGACAACTAGAAGCTATTTGGTCCTCTAACTCTAAGGAGAAGTCACTTAAAATTCTTTTGTGCCACTGAGTGGCCACAGTATCCTCTGGGGGACACGGAACACTGGCCTGAGGATGGGAGTTTGACTTACAATACCATCCTGCAGCTGGACTTATTCTGGAAAAGACAAGGGAAATAGACAGAGATCCCCTATGTCCAAATTTTCTTCCGACTAAGAGATATGAAGGAACTCTGTCTTAAGTATGGGATTGTTGTACGCCTTAAAAGTGAGCCTACTAAGCAAATGGTGTTAGGCACAGACAACCAGAAGAAGAGAGGCCCCCAGTCTAATTTTGGCTCCTCTTTTTATATGTTTTTTCCTCCCCCTGGGCCTGCCCTGTGTAAATTGGGCTAGCCAGGAGTGCTGTTTGTTTTACCTGAGGTCCTCACTTCAGCCCATGGACCTTCCTTTGTTCTATTTTTACATGCTTTTCCCTTCCTTATTTTTTAGCCACCACCATTCTGGACTCCTTTTTCCTATTTTAACTACCTAACAGACCTTAACCTATCAAAACAAAGATAGAAACAAAGTAAGAAAGCTCTCAAGAGGCTTTCAAAAGATTTTTTTTTCTCATATGTTCCTTCAAACAGGACATTTCTCTTCACAAAACTCTCATACTGCCTGTAAATGCACAGAAATTTTTCTCAGATTCTGGGCCTTCACTCTTTAATCTTGTCTTTAGCATATTCAGATAATCAGAGTTTCTCTGACATTACTGTTTATATTTCACTAATCAGTTTTGCCCTGGCCTACTCTTCTTCTCTCCTACTCCACTTTTTAGGGTTTCTTGATGGCCCATTCCCCAGTTCTGTTCATAATTATTTCCATTCTATTTATGAAGTCAGTCTCACTGTCTCTCATAGATTCAGTCACCAAAATCCCAAAATCATTTGGGATGGGAAGAACTCTAGAAATCTTTTTATGAAGATAAATAAATGAGTCAACATATGGAAAGAACAAATATGATTGTCAGTTTCACTCAACAAATTTTACAAAAGGGGAAAGGATATATATATATATATATATATATATATATATATATATATATATATATATAATGGTTTTCCCTTTCTGAGGTGAAAATTCCTTAAGGGCAGAAATGGTTGTTCTTTTGATGTATCATATTCAACATGACACCAAGGAAGGACAGAGTGGGTGTTACACAGTAAATGCTATTTTAACAGGCATTGTGAACACTTTTGAATTATAACTTTTAAAATATAGAAACTTTTCATTTTAAGCATCCAGCCTATTATAAAATTGTGCTGCCTACATGTTTATGTATAAGGTAACTTTTCCCCATCCAAGTGAAGGTTAGCAAAGACCTGTCTCATTCACAAGTGCAAATCATCATGAGTCGTGACATCAGTTATGCTTTTATTCCTAGTTATCATAACCTGACAATAGAATATAAAATTATATTTATAATGACATACTAATGATTAACCTGGTGGAAAACAGGTTAAAATTGAATTTTAAGTTCCTCCCTATTTTGTTGTTGCTGTTTAGTTGCTAAGTTGTGTTTGAGTTTTTGCAGCCCCATGGAGTCTAACCCGACAGGCTCCTCTGTCCATGGGATTGCCCAGCCAAGAATACTGGAGTGGGTATCATTTTCTCCTCCAGGGGATCTACCTAATGTGCGTCTTCTGCATTGGAAGTCGAATTCTTTACCACTGAGCCACCAGGGAAGCTCATACCTTATTACAGACATATTGAACTGCCTTTTTGCAAGGCAGAAACTTCCTAAATATTATTTAATGTATTTTCAGAATGTTTCCAAGGCACTGAAATATACTAAATGCTTATCCGCTGAGTTACTTAGGGTCAGGAGAGATCTCCTTTACAACTCTCCCTGGTGCAGCCCACTCCATTCTTAGTTGATCTCAATTTTATCCCAAGTTACAAAAATTAAAGGGAAGTGTTTAACTGTTTTTTTCTTCAGGTGTATTTAGTCTCTGCTACAAAGGTTTGTCTAGTCAAGGCTATGGTTTTTCCTGTGGTCATGTATAGATGTGAGAGTTGGACTGTGAAGAAGGCTGAGTGCTGAAGAATTGATGCTTTTGAACTGTGGTGTTGGAGAAGACTCTTGAAAGTCCCTTGGACTGCAAGGAGATCCAACCAGTCCATTCTGAAGATCAGCCCTGGGATTTCTTTGGAGGCAATGATGCTGAAGCTGAAACTCCAGTACTTTGGCCACCTCATGCGAAGAGCTGACTCATTGGAAAAGACTCTGACGCTGGGAGGCATTGGGGGCAGGAGGAGAAGGGGATGACAGAGGATGAGATGGCTGGATGGCATCACTGACTCGATGGACGTGAGTCTGAGTGAACTCCGGGAGTTGGTGATGGACAGGAAGGCCTGGCATGCTGCGATTCATGGGGTCGCAAAGAGTTGGACACGACTGAGTGACTGAACTGAACTGAACTGAAGTGACACTAAGCTTCTTACGGTGAAAAGCAAAAAGGAACTCAAAAGCCTCTTGATGAAAGTGAAGGAGGAGATTGAAAAATTTCGCTTAAAAGTCAACATTCAAGAAACTAAGAGCATGACATCTGGTCCCATCACTTCATGGCAAATAGATGGGGAAACAATCGAAAAAGTGACAGACTTTATTTTCTTATACTCCAAACTCACTTCAGATGGTGACTGCAGCCATGAAACTAAAAGTTTCCTCCTTGGAAGAAAACCTATGACAAACCTAGACAGCATATTAGAGAACAAAGACATTACTTTGCCAACAAAGGTCTGTCTATTCAAGGCTATGGTTTTTCCAGTAGTCATATATGGATGCGAGAGTTGGACCATAAAGAAGGCTGAGTGCTGAAAGATTGATGCTTTTGAACTGTGGTGTTGGAGAAGACTCAAGAGTCCCTTGAACTGCAAGGAGATAAAACCAGTTAATCCTAAAGGAAATCAATGCTGAATATTCATTGGAGGGACTGATGCTGAATCTGAAGCTCCAGTACTTTGGTCATGTGATGCAAAGAGCTGACTCATTAGAAAAAAAAAAAAAAAACATCGTGTTGGGAAGGATTGAAGGCAGGAGGAGGAGGGGATGACAGAGCATGAAATGGTTGGATGGCACCACAGAGTCAATGGACATGAGTTTTAGCAAGCTCTGGGCGATAGTGAAGGACAGCGAATCCTGGCATGCAGCTGTCCATGGGGTCGCAAAGAGCCAGACATGACTGAGTGAATGAACTGCAACAACACTAAGCTTCTAGAAAATGAGTATATTTCCCTCATTACTAAGTCTCCCTGTTAGCCTAAATTGTATGTTCAACACAGTATTGTGGAATTCAACCAAAAATGAGTTTATTGTCACACAGCAGTGTCTCAAATCAATTTTAGATTATCATTCATTCTAAGTCAACATAGAAAAGTCAATAATCATAAGATATTCAGAACTAGTACAATTTTAGTTATGAAAATAGATCACAGAGAAATGAAGCCAAGTCTTTGGGGGTAATCATTATGAATGTAGTTTCTAGAGCAGACAGAGATCCTTCATATCATAAAGTCAAGTCGCTCAGTCGTGTCCGACTCTTTGCAACCCCATGGACTGTAGCCTACCAGACTCTTCTGTCCATGGGATTTTCCAGGCAATAGTACTGAAATGGATTGCCATTTCCTTCTCCAGGGGGTCTTCCTGACCCAGGGATCGAAGTCGGGTCTCCCACATTGTAGAGAGATGCTTAACCATCTGAGCCACCAATTACTTAATCATCACACATCAACTGTGTGACCTGGGGGTAAAACAAACAAATTATCTTCTCACTTGAAAAATGTGAACAACAATAATGCATGCTGCATTGGGTTTTAAGAGTTAAGTGAACAACAACAAAAAAAGAGTTAAGTGAGTGATATATGAAAAGCATTAAGTATACGATTGTGGGGCTTCCCAGGTGGCACTAGTGGTAAAGAACCTGCTTGCCAGTGCAGGAGATGTAAAAGATGCAGGTTTTATCCCTGAGCCAGGAAGACCCCTAGAGGAGGGCGTGACAACCCACTCCAGTATTCTTGCCTGGAGAATCCCATGGACGAAGGAGCCTGGCAGGCTACATTCAATAGAATCACAGAGTTAGACATGATTGACATGACTTAGCTTGCATGCATGCATACAGCTGAAATAAACAGTAAGTAGTGAAAAGTGAAAGTTGTCAGATTGGTGTGATACAGAATTTTTAGCTAGGTGAAATATTAGAAACTGAGAAACTGAGTTAGCATGGTAAATCTGGGGAATAGCTGTAGAAAGAGTAGCAGTGCAATCAAAAATACTACCATAGAACAAATGGGCTAAATAAGTAAACTCGATAGGGTATATATTTTAACTTTACATAGTAAGAGCTAGGGATATATACTAAATAGTAATAAATATTAAGGTATAAATTTGGAGAAGATTAGTTAGACAATGTACTACTTGATGCACCTAAGAAAGCAATAGGATATGTTAGGATGTTCCCGCAGTAAGCCCAGAGCAAACAATGAAACTCATGAAGTTTTGAAACTGCAAAAATGAGGAAGCAATTTCATATTCAAAAACATTACTAATGAACATCCGGGATAGTTTAATAAACTTTTGCAAAGTTAGTCTGCTCAAGCACCAGATTGTATAGAGTCAGACACGACTGAAGTGACTTTACATGCATGCACATATACACACACACTCAAATACAGATACCATGAACTTTAGGGATGTAGCCTTCATGACTGAAGATGAAGATCTATTTAGGTAAAACATACTAGAGAACTGTCAATTAAGAGAATGTTGATAACTCAAGGGTATTTCCAGTAGTGTGGTGCAGATCTTTGTCTTAGGACATATGATATTTAATATTTCTATCTAGTTAGGTATTAAAACACAAGGAAGGTTTACAATGTTTGTGGAGTTACAAACATATAAACAAGAAAATATATTTGTTGAAGTATCAAAATTAATTCAATAGGCTAAAGCATAAGCTTAAATGTATCTCTATCAATCTATCAACTATCTATAATAGTAGTAATACACATGAAAATTTCCATTTAGTTTCTAGAAATTTATTGCATTAGTCCAATGTGGGAACACTGCATGTGAAGGAGACCTAGGAAACGTTTTAGTCATGCGTGATTTGTAACTAACAGAAGGCTACTGAAGTTACTTAAGGAAAATATCAATAATTATACGTACTTGATGAAACCTTAGTTATTTCATGGAAACCAAAGACATGGTTAAAACTAGCAACCAGAAAGTTATTAGAAACCCAAATAGTCATCCTTCTCCATCTCTCATCTTTTCATCTTTCCATTGTCTCATTCATTTTTTTTTTTCTTTTTTTTTTTTTTTGATTTTTCACTCTGATTCTTCATATGCATAATAAGTCACTTCAGTCTGACTCTTTGCAGCTCTATGGACCATAGCCCACCAGGCACCTCTGTCCATGGGGTTGATTCTCCAGGCAAGAATACTGGGGTAGGTTGCCATGTCCTTCTCCAGAGGATCTTCTGAATCCAGGGACTGAACCCGTGTCTCTTATGTCTCCTTCATTGACAGGCGGGTTCTTTACCACTAATGCCACATACCAGGAATACCCAGTTCAGTTCAGTCAATGTCAAGTCTAACTCTTTGTGACCCCATGAACTGCAGCATGCCAGGCCTCCCTGTTCATCACCAACTCCTGGAGTTTACTCAAACTCATGTCCATTGAGATGCCACCCAATGAGGAACACTGGCCTTCTGAATTTTACAGTTTGCATTTAATTCATTTTCTTCATCTAAGCAAACTGACTACAAATCTCTTAGTCCCTATACCAAACTCCAGGTAGAAGAATAATAATAATTGTACCAGCCAGAAGCAAGTGTCTGCACTGGTCCAATTAACAGTAGCCAGGGCAGCAGGCAAGATGGTAGAGTAGAATCATGACTGTTCGAGTATGCTGTTCTTACAGAAAAGGGATTATTGAAAACTGGACAAATGTACCATTGTTTTCTAAATCAGGGAACCAGTTGATTATATAGTCAACATGAGACAACAAATGCAGTGAAATGTTGCCCCAGTGAAAGGGCAAGAGCAGAGATTCTTTGTGGGATTTCTCCACTGATAAAACTACACCTGTGGGCTTGACTTACTTTAGGAAAGCTTAGACAAACAAGCACATGCATTGACTCAAGGATTAAAAATTACTCGACATTTTTTTTTTTCAATTAATTAATTTATTTATTTTAATTGGAGTTTTAAACTATTGTGCTGGTTTTCACCATACATCAACATGAATCAGCCATGGATGTACAGGTGTCCCCCCCCATCCTGAACCCGCCTCCCACCTCCCTCCCAACCCCATCCCTCTGGGCTGTTCCAGAGCACCAGTTTTGAGTGCCTTGCTTCATGTATCGAACTTGCCCTGGTCATCTATTTTATATATGGTAATATACATGGTTCAATGTTATTCTCTCATAGTATCCCACCCTTGCCTTCTCCCACATAGTCCAAAAGTCTGCTCTTTACATCTGTGTCTCTTTTGCTGTCTTGCATACAGAGTTGTTGTTACCATCTTTCTAAATTCCATATATATGTGTTAATATACTGTATTGGTGTTTCTCTTTCTGACTTATTAAACTCTGTATAATAGGCTCCAGTTTCATCCACCTCATTAGTACTGACTCAAATGCATTCTGTTTTATAGCTGGGTAATATTCCATTGTGCATATGTACAACAACTTTCTTATCCATTCATCTGCCAATGGATATCTATGTAGCTTCCATGTTTTTATGTCCTAGCTATTGTAAACAGTGCTGCAATGAACATTAGGGTACACGTGTCTCTTTCAATTCTGGTTTCCTTGGTATGTACGGCCAGCAGTGGGATTGCTGGGCCTTATGGCAGTTCTATTTCCAGTTTTTTAAGAAACCTCGACACTGTTCTCCCTCTTGGCTATACTAGTTTGATTTCCCACCAACAGTGTGGGAGGGTTCCCTTTTCTCCAAACCTTTTCCAGCATTTATTGTTTGTAGACTTTTTGACAGCAGCCGTTCTGACTGGTGTGAGATGATACCTCATTGTGGTTTTGCTTTGCATTTCTCTAATAATGAGTGATGTTGAGCATCTTTTCACGTGTTTGTTAACCATCTATATGTCTTCTTTGGAGAAATGTCTGTTTAGTTCTTTGACCCATTTTTTGATTGGGTTGTTTATTTTTCTGGTATTGAGCTGCAAGTCCCGCTTGTATATTTTGGAAATTAATTCTTGGTCAGTTCTTTCATTTGTTATTCCTTTCTTCCATTCTGAAGGCTACCTTTTCACGTTGCTTATAGTTTTTTCATTGTGCAAAAGTTTTTAAGTTTAATTAGGTCCCATTTGTTTATTTTTGCTTTTATTACCATTACTCTGGAAGGTGGGTCATAGAGGATCTTGCTGTGATTTATGTCAGAGAGCATTCTGCCTATGTTTTCCTCTAAGAGTTTTATAGTTTCTGGTCTTGCATTTAGATCTTTAATCTATTTTGAGTTTATATTTGTGTTAGAAAGTGTTCTAGCTTCATTCTTTTACAACTGGCTGACCAGTTTTCCCAGCACCACTTGTTAAAGAGATTGTCTTTTCTCCATTGTACATTTTTGTATCCTTTGTCAAAGATAAGGTGTCCATAGGTGCATGGATTTATCTCTGGACTTTCTATTATTTATCTATATTTCTGTCTTTGTGCCAGGACCATACTTCCCTGATGACTGGTTTTGTAGTATAGTCTGAAGTCAGGCAGGTTGATTTCTCCAGTTCCATTCTTTTTTCTCAAGATTGCTTTGGCTAGTCAAGGTTTTTTGTGTGTCCATACAAATTGTGAAATTATTTGTTCTAGTTCTGTGAAAAATACCATTGGTAGCTTGATAATAATTGCATTGAATCTATAAATTACTTTGAATATTATACTCATTTTCAGTATATTGATTCTTCCAATCCATGAACATGGTGTATTTCTCCATCTATTTGTGTCATCTTTGATTTCTTTCATCAATGTTTTATAGTTTTCTATGCATAGGTCTTTTGTTTCTTTGGACTTCCCTGGTGGCTCAGACAGTAAAGCGTCTGTCTACAATGCAGGAGACCTGGGTTCAATCCCTGGGTCAGGAAGATCCACTGGAGAAGGAAATGGCAATCCACTCCAGTACTATTGCCTGGAAAATCCCACGGACAGAGGAGCCTGGTAGGCTATAGTCCATAGGGTTGCAAAGAGTCGGACATGACTGAACGACTTCACTTTCACTTTTGTTTCTTTAAGTAAATTTATTCTGAAGTATTTTATTATTTTCTTTGCAATGTTGAATGGAATTATTTCCTTAGTTTCTCTGTTTTTTCATTGTTAGTGTATAGGAGTGCAAGGGATTTCTGTGTATTAATTTTATATCCTGCAACTTTACTATATTTACTGATTAACTCTAGTAATTTTCTGGTGGTGTCTTTAGGGTTTTCTATGTAGAGGATCAGGTCATCTGTAAACAGTAAGAGTTTTACTTTTTCTTTTCCAATCTGGATTCCTTTTATTTCTTTTTCTTCTCTGATTGCTCTGTCTAGGACTTCCAAAACTATTTTGAACAGTAGTGGTGAGACTGGGCACCGTTGTCTTGTTCCTGACTTTAGAGGAAATGCTTTAAATATTTTGCTATTGAGGATAATGTTTGCTGTGGGGTTGTTGTATATGGCTTTTATTATGTTGTGGTATGTTCCCTCTGTGCCTGCCTTCTGGTGAGTTTTTGTCATAAATGGGTGTTGAAATTTGTCAAAGGCTTTCTCTGCATCTATTGAGATAAACATATGGTTTTTATCTTTTAATTTGTAAATATGGTGTATCACATTGATCGATTTGTGAATACTGATGAATCTTTGCATCCCTGGTTAAAGCCCACTTGGTCATTATGTATGATCTTTTTAATATGTTGTTGGATTACGTTTGCTAGAATTTTGTTGAGGATTTTTGCATTGATGTTCCTCAGTGATATTGGCCAGTAGTTTTCTTTTTTTGTGGCATCTTTGTCTGGTTTTGGTTTTAGGATGATGGTGGCCTCATAGAAGGAGTTTGGTTGTTTACCTTCGTCTACAATTTTCTGGAAGAGTTTGAGTAGGATGGGTGTTATCTCACCTCTAAATTTTTGGTAGAACTCACCTGTGAAGCCATCTGGTCCTGAACTTTTGTTTGTTGGAGGAGTTTTGGTTACAGTTTCAATTTCCGTGCTTGTGATGGGTCTGTTAAGATTTTCTGTTTCTCCCTGGTTCAGTTTTGGAAAGTTATACTTTTCTAAGAATTTTCCATTTCTTCCAAGTTGTGCATTTTATTGACATATAATTTCTCATAGTAGTCTCTTGATCTTTTGTATTTCTGTGTTATCTGTTGAGATTTCTCCATTTTCATTTCTAATTTTATTAATTTGAGTCTTTTCCCTTTTTTCCTCAATGAGTCTGGCCAATGGTTTGTCTATTTTATTTATCTTCTCAGAGAAACAGCTTTTAGTTTTATTGATTTTTGCTGTGGTCTCCTTCATTTCTTTTTTATTTATTTCTGCTCTGATTTTTATGATGTCTTTGCTTCTGCTAACTTTAGGGTTCTTCTTTTCTTCTTTTTCTAGTTGATTTAGGTGTAAAGTTAGGTTGTTTATTTGATGTTTGTCTTGTTTCTTGAAGTGGGCTTGTATTTCTATGAACCTTCCCCTTAGCACTGCTTTTACTGAATGCCATAGGTTTTGGGTTGTCGTGTTTTCATTCTCATTTGTTTCTATGCATATTTTGATTTCCTTTTTGATTTCTTTCATGATATTTTATTTATTCAGAAGTGTGTTGTTTAGCCTCCATATGTTTGCATTTTTAATAGTTTTTTTCCCCTGTAGTTGACATCTAATCTTACTGCATTGTGGTCAGAAAAGATGCTTGGAATGACTTCAATTCTTTTAAATTTACCAAGGCTACATTCAAGGCCCAGGATGTGATCTACCCTTGAGACTGTTCCCTGTGCACTTGAGATAAAGGTGAATTCCACTGGTTTTGGGTGAAATGCCCTATAGATATCGATTAAGTCTAACTGGCTCATTATATCATTTAAAGCTTGCATTTCCTTACTAAATGTCTGGTTGATCTATCCATAGGTACGAGTGGGGTGTAAAAGTCCACACTATTATTGTGTTACTGTTAATTTTCCCTTTCATACTTGTTATCACTTGCCTTATGTATTGAGGTGCTCCTCTGTTGGGTGCATATATATTTATAATTGTTGTATCTTCTTCTTGGATTGATCCTTTGATCATTATGTAGTATCCATCTTTGTCCTTTATCTCAGTCTTCATTTCAAAGTCTATTTTATCTGATACGAGTATTGTTACTTCTGCTTTCTTTTGGTCTCCATTTCCATGAAATATTTCCAACCCTTCACTTTCAGTCTGTATGTGTCCCTAGGTTTGAGGTGGGTCTCTTGTAAACAGCATATATAAGGGTCTTGTTTTTGTATCCATTCAGCCAGTCTTTGTCTTTTGGTTGGAGAATTTAGCTCATTTACATTTAAGGTAATTATTGATAAGTATAATCCCATTACCATTTACTTTGCTGTTTTGGGTTAATTTTTATAACCATTTACTGTTTCCTGTCCAGAGAAGATCTTTTAGCATTTGTTGAAGAGCTGGTTTGGTGGTGCTGAATTCTCTCAGCTTTAGCTTGTCTGTAAAGCTTTTGATTTCTCCTTCATATCTGAATGAGATCCTTTCTGGGTAGAGTTATCTTGGCTGTAGGTTTTTCTCTTTCATCACTTTAAGTATTTCCTACCATTTCTTCTGGCCTGGAGAGTTTCTATTGAAAGATCAGCTGTTATCCTTATGGGGATTTCCTTGTGTGTTATTTGTTGCTTTCCCCTTCCTGCTTTTAATATTTGCTTTTTGTGTTTGACCTTTGCTAGTTTGATGAATATGTGTCTTGGGGTGTTTTGCCTTGGGTTTATCTTGTTTGTAACTCTCTGGGTTTCTTGGACTTGGGTGGCTATTTCCTTCCCCATATTAAGGAAACTTTCATCTATTATCTCCTCAAATATTTTCTCATGCCATTTCTTTCTGTCTTTTTCTTCTGGGACACCTATGATTCAAATGTTGGGGCATTTAACATTGTCCCAGAGGTCCCTGAGGTTGTCCTTATTTCTTTTAATACTTTTTTTTCCTCTTTGCTTCAGTTATTTCCACTATTCTATATTCCACTTCACTTATCCTCTCTCTGCCTCAGTTTTTCTACTGTTAGTTCCCTGCAGAGTGCTTTTGATCTCAGTTACTGCATTATTAATTATTGATTGATTCTTCTTTATTTCTTCTAGGTCCTTGTTAAACATTCCTTGCATTTTCTCAATCCTTGACTCTAGTCTATTTATCAGTAGCTCCATTTTGTTTTCAAAATTTTGGATCATCTTTACTATCATTATTCTGAATTCTTTTTCAAATAGACTCCTTATCTCCTCCTCTTTTGTTTGGTTTGGTGGGTTTTTATCATGTTCCCTCACCTGCTGAATATTTCTCTGCCTTTTCATTTTGTTTAGATTGCTGTGTCTGGGGTGCCTTTCTGTAGGCTGGAAGTTTGTGGTTCCTCTTAATTGTGGAGTCTGCTCCCTGTGGGTGGGGTTGGACTAATGTCCCGTCAAGGTTTCCTGGTTGGGGGAGCTTGTGACTGTGTTCTTGGTTGGAGCTGGATCTCTTCTCTCTGGAGTGCAATGAAGTGCCCAGTAGTGTGTTTGGAGGTGTCTATGGGTTTGGCATGGTTTTGGGTAACCCATCTTTTAACTTTCAGGGTTGTGTTCCTGTTTTGCTGGATAATTAGCATGGTGTGTCTTGCACTGGATCTTGTTGGCTCTTGGGTGGAGCTTGGTTTCAGTGTAGGTGTGGACACTTTTGGGTGAGCTCCTATCTATTAATGTTCCCTGGAGTCAGGAGTTCTCTGATGTTCTAAAAATTTTGGAGTTAAGCCTCCTGCCTCTGGATTTTAGTCCTTTTCTTACAGTAGTCTCAAGACTTCTCCATTCATACATCATAGAAGATAAAACCCCTAGATTTTTGTTGAAACAATTCTCCACATCCAGGAACATCCAGAGAGATTCACAAAGATATATTGAGAAGAGAAGAGGGAGGAGGGAGATAGAAGTGACCAGGAGGAGAAAAGGGAGATCAAAAGAGGAGAGAGCAATCTAGTCAGTAATCAGTTCCTTTAGTGCTCTCCACAGCCTGGAACACCCAGAGAGGCTCACAGAGTTATGTAGAGACGAGAAAAGGGAATAAGGAGATAGAGGTGACCTGGAGTAGAAAAGGGAATGTCAAAAGGGGAAAGAGCAATAAAGCTGGTGATCAAATCCCTAAGTGAAAATGAACACTGAAGATTAGATTCTCAGGGGTACATAATTAATAACAGATATCAAAAGCAAAGACTAAACACCTAGAAATACTCTCAAAAATACAATAAAAAAATACAAAGCATAATCAATCACAAAAATTTAATGAAAAAATATATGGAATTTGTCTATCCCTTAGTCTGTATACCAAACTCCAGGTAGAAAAATAATAATTGTACCAGCCAGAAGCAAGTGTCCGCACTGGTCCAATTAACTGTAGCCAAGGCAGCAGGCAAGATGGTAAAGTAGAATCTTGACTGTTGGAGTATGCTGTTCCTACAGAAAAGGGGTTATTGAAAACTGAACAAATGCACCATTGTTTTCTAAATCAGGGAGCCAGTTAATTGCACAGTCAATATGAGACAACAGAATGCAGTGAAATGTTGCCCCAATGAAAGGACAAGAGCAGAGATTCTTTGTAGAATTTCTCCACTTATAAAACTACACCTGGAATCCTGACTTATTTTAGGAAAGGTTAGACAAATAAGAGCACATTCATTGACTCAAGGTTAAAAATTATTCTTTAACAGTTTTCTTTAAAGGCCTAGACACATATAGTTTCATATAGTTTCAAATTCTGTTTTATTCATGCACCAGAGTAAATGTATAAACAATATAAGACAAATCTCTCAATGAAAGAATTGCTTAAAGTGCAATTCCTTTGAGTTAAATTATAAATGAACTGTATATATAAATTAGAAAATAACCAACATGTTCAACAAGAAAAATACAAAAGTTTTTCATTTGCTCTATTTTTTACATTCAGACTTTTTATTCTTCAAGACTAAGAAGCTCCCAGAGATTAAATATTTATAATTCTTTGCTTTTCTCAGGAAATAAACATAAGACATGGGGATCGATTTTTTTGCACAAAAGTCTATTTTTGTCTTGGTAGTCAAGATTGCATGTGGTATAATACTAGAAGAGGGCACTTACAGGAAAGCAATTCTTATGCAAATGTCATTTTTTCATTAGACAACTCCAAATAGAAAAAAAATATATGTAAGTAAATTCCACCACTTTGTTAACATGGAGAGGTTTAATTGATAAGCTTTCAACAGAAGCTGAGATAATCAGTCTCTCAATGTGAATATAATATGGGTTTCCACCTTTGCTTTCCTTAATAATGATATTGTTGCAACATTAAAAACATAAATTTGGAAACATATTGGTACTATTAAGAATTATCTTCTAATTAGCTATCAAGTACTTGAATCTCTGATTTCTGTGGATTGAGCTGAAATTTCTAGAACAGGAGGAAGAGACATTTTCATCCTACCATCTTACCCTATCTCTTGCCACAATTCCCAATCATTACATAGTCCACCTCTCCCAGGCATCAAAATAATCCCCTGGAAAACTGACACTTTTTATTCTTTTGCACATTCAGAAAATAGAGTTAAGAGGAGTACTTGTGTATGTGTGTATGTGTATGTGTGTGTGTATATTGTATGTTTGTGTGTTTATGTGTGTACTCACACATGACTGTTGGGGTTGGGAGGTGTTATGGATTATGTGCAAGTATTCAGTCATGTCAGACTCTTTGTGACCCTTTGGACTGTAGCCTTCCAGGCTACTCTGTCCATGGGATTTTTCAGGCAAGAATACTGAAGTGGGTTGCCATTTTTTTCCTCTAAGAGATTTCCCCCACCTAGGGCTGGAACTCACATCTCCTTTGACATTCTTTCACTCACTGAGCCATCGGGGACGCCCTGTTGGGAGTTATGAGGGAAGGTGAAAAGAGAAATGTTGAAAAATAAATGCTGATTTTATGAAAAGTTAATTTTCTACACATGGTATAATTCCTGACCACCTATTCCTGGCCACCACACATGTTCTTCCATAAAGACCAAATTACTTATTGATTGGCATTTCTCCTTGATCTAGTGGATAAATTGATCTTGTGTGAGTCTGCTTTTGTTTGACAGATACCCAAGGTTACCTCTTTGAAAGCATCCTCAATATATAGACAAAATCATCCATCTTTTCTTTTTTTTACTCAATCAGAATTTTGAACTAAATTTTAGAGCTTCTATTGTTTTAAGTTATTTACATACCAAGCAAGTATGAAATCTCTTAAAATGCATATTGTATTTATCTCCTTCTATTCCTTAAGCATGTGTCTAAAACTTGGTTGATAACACTGTATTACTTCCATATGTAACAGTATCACTTCAAATCTAACAGTTTAAAACAATGCAAGTATATAATCTTGCAACTTCTATGGATCAGGAGCACAACTTAACCGGGTCTACCACAAGGTTTCAATCATTGCATCATCAAGAGCTAGGTTCTCATCAGGAGTCTTTTCCAGGGAAGGATGTACCTCCAAGCTCATGTTGTTGGTGATATTTAATTCCTTGCAGGATTTTGGATTGAGAGCTTCAGTTTCTTTCTGGTTATCAGCAAGAGGCAGCTCTCAGTTTCTTGCTATGTGGATCTTCCCAAGGGCCACTTGCTTCCTCAACAATAAAGGACAAAGTCCAAAGGCAATTGCTATGGTCTTAAATAATGTAATCACAAAGTGCTGTCCATAAACTTTGCCATATTCTATTGGTTTGAAATAAATTATAGGTCCCTCCCACATCAAACAAGGGGTATGAATACAAAGAGGTGCTGATAACTAAAGGAACTTTTATTAATAAAATGTGTTCATCACAACCACAGAAAGTTTTATTTATTTAATATTTTAATGGAGTGTGGAGGAGTGATATATTTGGATACTGATAAGAATACAAGGAAGTATCTGCAGGAGTTGAAAATTTCAGTATTACTGTCTTTCTGTTACCTTTTCTTTTGATTATTCTTTAATAAGGCTATCTTTGGCATTCTGTATGTCTGTTTCTCTGCCTCACTCTCCCAGGTATAATGGGAAAATCTAAAAGATAATATTCACATGTCTATAGATAATTTGAGGGTAAAATAGTAATTTTAAATAAAGAGTGCAAGATCTTATATACAGTGTGATTATGGCTCCTAAATATAAATAATAAGTCATAGGAAAAGATTAGAACAATATAAAAACAAAAATCTATAGTAGGTATCTTTGTAGTGTGGGGCCATGGGTGATCTTTGGCATTGTTGCTATTATTTTTCCTTTCTATTATCAGTTCAGTTCAGTTCACTCGCTCAGTCATGTCCGACTCTTTGCTACCCCATGAATCGCAGCACGCCAGGCCTCCCTGTCCATCACCAACTTCTGGAGTCCACCCAAACTCATGTTCCTTGAGTCAGTGATGCCATCCAGCCATCTCATCCTCTGTCGTCCCCTTCTCCTCCTGCCTCCAATCCCTCCCAGCATCAGGGTCTTTTCCAATGAGTCAACTTTTCACATGAGGTAGCCAAAGTATTGGAGTTTCAGCTTTAGCATCAGTCCTTCCAATGAACACCCAGGACTGGTCTCCTTCAGAATGGACTGATTGGACCTCCTTGCAGTCCAAGGGACTCTCAAGAGTCTTCTCCAACACCACAGCTCAAAAACATCAATTCTTGGGTGTTCAGCTTTCTTCACAGTCCAATTCTCACATCTATACATGACCACTGGAAAAACCATAGCCTTGTCTCTGCTTTTGAATATGCTATCTAGGTTGGTCATAACTTTCCTTCCAAGGAGTATGCGTCTTTTAATTTCATGGCTGCAGTCACCATCTTCAGTGATTTTGGAGCCCAAAAAAATAAAGCCTGACACAGTTTCCACTGTTATATGTATGTATAATTCTTAATATAACAAAATAAAATATAAAATGTATTTATAAATAATTTTTTTATATTTGCTGGATATTCCTGTTAGTTTGATGACAGTAAAGTGAAAATAAACCAGAATGTCTTTCCTAGAAGCACTTTTTGCTGGGTGTGATCACATACATCACTTCTGGTAAACAGAAGCATCTCTAATGCATTTATGATGGTCATTGTTTTTGAACATAAGGTTGTACTCTTACGGATTACTATTCCAGGGTCACTGGCTTCCTGAGGTTGCATACAATTCTTTCAAACTTCAAACAAAAAGAAATGTAACACGTAACTTGGGGCCAATGAACTATCTGATAACTCTATTTGAAAGTTAAATTTAAAAAAAATTATTCAAAACTCTCTTATTATCTTAAAAGTGGAAAGTTTTAACAGAGTTTCATTTAGAGAAATTTAGAGAAGTTTTCTAAATTTAGAGAAGTTTTCTAAATTCTCTTCAGAAGCACAGTGAGTTCTACAATTACTTCTCTGAAGTAGGGGAATTCCATCTGGTAGTGGACATGTCAATTATAAGCACACTGCCAGTCATTCTATAGAAACCTTTAAACCCTGGATATGTCTGCAGAATTTATTATGGTTTCAAGCAACAAGAAATAACGCTGTTGCTGTCATGCTCTACCTCCCTCAGAATGGTTGTAAAAAACTGATGTCATAGCAAATATATATTTTTATTTTTTTGTAGGCCTCAGAAAAGCTCAAAAGTGATGGATAAAATAAATTCCACATGTACTATATCTCACCAATTTCTTAAATTTAAATAAGATGTACTTTGTTACAATAGCAAATATTAAGTACTGCTGTATTTATTTTCTCAACTTAGTAGGTGACAGAGGACACTGAGTTCTAGTGTGTTTTCCCTAATTTTAAAAATAGTGAAAGTTACACTCAGGTTCTGTTGTCACAGTTTCATTGCTATCAGAATGTCCTTAAAATTTTAAAGTTTTGATCTTTAATGGAAATTTTCATGTGAATTTTCTTAGTGATTCTGTACCATTTTTTATCACATTACATCACAGTATGAATTAATAAGAAATACCTAAAAATACATTTATATTTGTATATACATACACACATATACATAATTGTATGCTGTGGTTCTTAATATAGACCTCCTACAATCCTTGTAAATATGGGTTTTAGCATAATCTTTTGTTCTAATATTTAGTCTTTGGCCCCAATTTCTGACATAGAGCTCCTAAGATATTTGTAATTTCCTGAGGATAGGACCATCTGACATCAAACTCTCAAATCCTTCAGAATTTCCTGGATGATTGGAATGTCTTTCCTTATAAGGTGGTAACTCCTGGTAGGTTCCTGGATGGAGCTGGTCATCAGAAAGACCAAGCCATGATTAGGAACTTGTAACTCCCAGTCTCACCATGAGTCCTCCACGAAGAGGAAAGGGCTTGGAGACTGAGTCAATACCTACATTGATGAAGCCTCCATAGAAATCAAAATAGTACAAGGTTGAGGAACTTCCAGGTTGGTGAACATATCCATCTGGTGGGAGAATGGTACAACCCAACAAAAGCTCCTGCATTCAGAAATGTTCCAAACTTTACCTTATGTATTTCTTCACCTGACTGCCCACTATACCCTTTACCAATCATATCCTTTACTATATAATAAACTTGTAAATATAAGTCAGTATTTTCCTGAGTTCTGTAAGCTCTTCTAGCAAATAATAAAAATAAGGAGGACATTCATGAACACATCTGATTTGTGGTCAATTTGTACAGAAGCTCTGGGTAACTTGAAGACTTAACTATTTGCAAGTGGAGTCTGAAGTGGAGGGAAGTCTTGTGGGACAGAGCTCTTAAACTGTGGGATATAAGCTAACTCTGTTAGTGTCAAAATTGAATTGTAAGACAATTATACATATACTTGTGTTGTAGAGAATTGCTTGGCTTGGGCAAGTGTCAGAAGTGAAATGTTCTGTGTGGTTAATGGAAAAGAGATATCCAGGAGTGTTCTTCCTATCATATTATTCCAATTTATAAATTTTTTCTTCATTATGTTTTATTAAACATATTCAGCACTGAATCAACCAACATTTCTCTAATTCAGAACATTTAACAAAAATCAGAACCATTTTACCATTAGGAGGAAACAGGAGGAATATCTAGAATCTTTTAGATTTTTCAGGAGCCCAGGAGAGGTAAAAAGAAAAAAAAAAATTATAACTGCTCAGTTCAGTTCAGTTCAGTAGCTCAGTCTTGTCCGACTTGACTCTTTGTGACCCCATGAATTGCAGCACACCAGGCTTCCCTGTCCATCACCAACTCCCGAAGCTCACTCAGACTCACGTCCATCGAGTCAGTGATGCCATCCAGCCATCTCATCCTCTGTTGTCCCCTTCTCCTCTTGCCCCCAATCCCTCCCAGCATCAGAGTCTTTTCCAATGAGTCAACTCTTTCCATGAGATGGCCAAAGTACTGGAATTTCAGCTTTACCATCATTCCTTCCAAAGAATACCCAGGGCTGATCTCCTTTAGAATGGACTGGTTGGATCTCCTTGCAGTCCAAGGGACTCTCAAGAGTCTTCTCCAACACCACACTTCAAAAGCATCAATTCTTTGGCGCTCAGCTTTCTTCACAGTCCAACTCTCACATCCATACATGACCACTGGAAAACCATAGCCTTGACTAGACGGAATTTGGTGGCAAAGTAATGTCTCTGCTTTTGAATATGCTATCTAGGTTGGTCATAACTTTTCTTCCAAGGAGTAAGCGTCTTTTAATTTCATGGCTGCAGTCACCATCTGCAGCGATTTTGGAGCCCAAAAAATAAAGTCTGACACTGTTTCGACTGTTTCCCCATCTATTTCCCATGAAGTGATGGGACTGGATGCCATGATCTTTGTTTTCTGAATGTTGAGCTTTAAGCCAACTTTTTCACTCTCCTCTTTCACTTTCATCAAGAGGCTTTTGAGTTCCTCTTCACTTTCTGCCATAAGGGTGGTGTCATCTGCATATCTGAGGTTATTGATATTTTTCCTGGCAATCTTGATTCCAGCTTGTGCTTCTTCCAGCCCAGCGTTTCTCATGATATACTCTGCATATAAGTTAAATAAGCAGGGTGACAATATACAGCCTTGGTATACTCATTTTCCTATTTGGAACCAGTCTGTTGTTACATGTCCAGTTCTAACTGTTGATTCCTGAACTGCATAGAGGTTTCTCGATTGGCAAGTTAGGTGGTCTGGTATTCCCATCTCTTTCAGTATTTTCCACAGTTTATTGTGATCCACACAGTCAAAGGCTTTGGCATAGTCAATAAAGCAGAAATAGATGTTTTTCTGGAACTCTCTTGCTTTTTCCATGATCCAGCAGATGTTGGCAATTTGATCTCTGGTTCCTCTGCCTTTTCTAAAACCAGCTTGAACATCTGGTAGTTCACAGTTCATGTATTGCTTAAGCCTGGCTTGGAGAATTTTGAGCATTACTTTACTAGCATGTGAGATGAGTGCAATTGTGTGGTAGTTTGAGCATTCTTTGGCATTGCCTTTCTTTGGGATTGGAATGAAAACTGACCTTTTCCAGTCCTGCTAAATGTGTATAATACATAAAATAGCTTAGCTATGTATAATATGTATATATATATATATATATATATATATATATATATTATAAGTATAATGTAATTAGCTTACCTGGTGGCTCATCAGTAAAGAATCTGCTTGCTATGCAGAAGACTTTGGTTCTATCCTCAGGTTGGGAAGATCCCCTGAAGTAGAAAATGGCAACACACTCCAGTATTCTTGCCTGGGAAATCCCATGGACAGAGGAGGCTGGCAGGCTATAGTCCATGGGGTTGCAAAAGTGTCAGACACTACTTAACAATGAAACAGCAATAAAAAAAAATATAATCATACATATAAATATATGCAGTGAGTGCCAGTGTGTTTATATACATATATATTTAAATTCCAAAAGAAAGCTGCAACACTAAAATTAATGAATATTTAACTAAACATCTGCAAAGTAGTTAACAATTTGTCAACTACAAAAATTGATTAGTATTTATCAAAATTTAATTACACTTAGAAAAAATTCCTTTAATTACCAGGCAAACTCAATGGTGACAGGGATTTCTCTGTGTTGTTTTCTGATGTAGCTTAAGCTTCCTGAAATAGTACATGGCACAGAGTAAAATGTCAATAAAAAGGGAGGGAATATATGTACACCTTTGGCTGATTCATGTTGAGGTTTGACAGAAAACAAAATTCTGTAAAGCAATTATCCTTCAATAAAAGAATAAATTAAAAATAAAGAAAAAATTGAATGAAGGAATGAACTTGTAGCAGTAACTTTTCTTGCTTACATATTTCCCTGTCACAATGTTTTCCAAAAAATCATAGACAGCGATATTCAAAAGGGAAAATTTGGAGCCTAACAATTTCCAAAACAACATTTACAAAAATGATCTCAACATTTCTAGAAAAAATAATTGTATATTATAAAGCTACCTAAATATTGGTATGCTTAGACCTGAAGTTCCCTTTCAATGGTACCCTTTCAGGCATTATCCCTATAACAGCAGTACCCATTAGTTCTAAAAGGATCATCTTTCCAATCTTCCTCAGGATGCTAAGGAAACCAGAATATACTTATATTAGCACAGTGAAAGACAATGCTTTATAACTTATTTGTATAATACAAAACAAAATTAAATATGATCTCACTAATGTTTAGTGGGTATTTGCCATGTGTCGACACTATATAAGCCTTAAGTGTTACACAAAAATAGACTGAGGGATAACTCCTGTCTTCAGAGTGCTTTCTTTCAATTTGGGAAGATAAGAGAAGTATACACAAAAACTGCTCCCCTGTAATTTCTTTGTTTTATTTATTTGTTTTGTTTTATTTAATCTTTATCCAAAGATTATTTGGCTCTACACAGAGAAATCTTCAAAGGACATCATGATAAATTTGTAACTAATTATCACCATCTCATTCTATATTTAAAGACATGAAATTGTGTAAATCTGGCTATAATTAGTAATATCTGTCCACATTTTGATTATTGTGTGAATTTTTATTGTACATGATTGTTCGTAGCTATGTGAGCAACTTGCCTTCAGTAGGCATACAAGAACAAACGAAACAAAACAAAACAAAAAAGCAAAGTCAAAACAAACAATATTTCTTCCCCATCTTATCCAGATCTCCATTGAGATAAAAATGGCTCTTGGACAAGAAATTAATGGAGAAAGGCCATTGCAAAATTTGGATGTCTCTTTATGTAGTAGCCAGTAAGAAACATTTGGCTTAGCAATGAGCTTGTCCATTTACTCTCCACAGGACTAAGGAAGCACAGTGTACAAGTGCAAGGGGATGTGTACTTTAAAAGTAAAGGAACTACGCTTCAATGCTTCATAATGGGACAGACAAACTCCATTTTGGGAAGAGAGATGATTTCGTTAAGTATGAACTAGTTAGAAAACCAGATTGAGAGCTAGAGGTCATGAATATTGTCATGGACTCAATGGCAACCCACTCCAGTACTCTTGCCTGGAGAATCCCATGGACGGAGGAGCCTGGTAGGCTGCTGTCTATGGGGTCGCATAGAGTCAGACACGACTGAGCGACTTAACTTTCACTTTTCATGCATTGGAGAAGGAAATGGCAACCCACTCCAGTGTTCTTGCCTGGAGAATCCCAGGGAGGGTGCAGCCTGGTGGGCTGCCGTCTATGGGGTCGCACAGAGTTGAACACGACTGAAGTGACTTAGCAGCAGCTGCTTTAGTTGATCAGTCTAGTGATTTTTTAAAAATGATTCTGACACATTCTCTCTGGTGACTAGGGATTTCACCACTTTTTGTTGTTTTACATGAATTTCATTCTGAAATATACATTATTTATGTGGGCTTCAAAGTACTCTAGTGAGATGATCTGGTCTCTGAGATTTAATGTTCTAAGATGTGTGTGTATGGGATGGGGCTTGGTGGGCAATGTTTACAAATTTGATTTATGCAACTTTACCCCTTGGAAAATCTGAAAAATATTGAAATAAGTTTACGATCCTTCATGCTGATTGGTGCATGAAGTTGGGTGAGAAACCTTTGAGGGTATTTGTTTGGTGTTCCCATGTACAAGATAAACTGTACTGTGGGACCCACAGCCCCCAAATTCCTCGTTGTTCTCAGAAACTGGATTGCTAAAAGTGATTCTACTGTGGTTAGTTTCTCAGTCCTCTCTGACTCTTGTGACCCCGTGGACTGTAGCCCACCAGGCTCCTCTGCCCACGGGGATGCTCCAGGCAAAGGCCCAATTTGCATCTACATAATTGAAAACAGTATCTTTAAGGAGGTTTTGTTGTTGTTCAGTTGCTAAGTTGTGTCCCATCTTTATGAGGTCTATCAAGCAATTAAAGGTTGTAAACATTCTTCTCAGGTGATTCTTAGGTACGGACAATGGCAATCCACTCCAGCACTTTTGCCTGGAAAATCCCATGGATGGAGGAGCCTGATAGGCTACTTTACAATATTGTATTAGTTTTGCCAAACATTGAAATGAATCCGCCACAGGTATACATGTGCTCCCCATCCTGAACCCTCCTCCTTCCTCCCTCCCCATACCATCCCTCTGGGTCGTCCCAGTGCACCAGCCCCAAGCATCCAGTATCGTGCATCGAACCTGGACTGGCAACTCATTTCATACATGATATTATACATGTTTCAATGCCATTCTCCCAAATCTTCCCACCCTCTCCCTCTCCCACAGAGTCCATAAGACTGTTCTATACATCAGTGTCTCTTTTGCTGTCTCATACACAGGGTTATTGTTACCATCTTTCTAAATTCCATATATATGCGTTAGTATACTGTACTGGTGTTTTTCTTTCTGGCTTACTTCACTGTGTATAATCGGCTCCAGTTTCATCCACCTCATTAGAACTGATTCAAATGTATTCTTTTTAATGGCTGAGTAATACTCCATTGTGTATATGTACCACAGCTTTCTTATCCATTCATCTGCTGATGGACATCTAGGTTGCTTCCATGTCCTGGCTATTATAAACAGTGCTGCGATGAACATTGGGGTACATGTGTCTCTTTCCCTTCTGGTTTCCTCAGTGTGTATGCCCAGCAGTGGGATTGCTGGGTCATATGGCAGTTCTATTTCCAGTTTTTTAAGGAATCTCCACACTGTTCTCCAGAGTGGCTGTACTAGTTTGCATTCCCACCAAGAGTGTAAGAGGGTTCCCTTTTCTCCACACCCTCTCCAGTATTTATTGCTTGTAAACTTTTGGATTGCAGCCATTCTGACTGGCGTGAAATGGTACCTCATAGTGGTTTTGATTTGCATTTCTCTGATAATGAGTGATGTTGAGCATCTTTTCATGTGTTTGTTAGCCATCTGTATGTCTTCTTTGGAGAAATGTCTAATTAGTTCTTTGGCCCATTTTTTGATTGGGTCATGAATTGGAAGAATCAATATAGTGAAAATGAGTATACTACCCAAAGCAATTTATAGATTCAATGCAATCCCTATCAAGCTACCAACGGTATTCTTCACAGAGCTAGAACAAATAATTTCACAATTTGTATGGAAATACAAAAAACCTCGAATAGCCAAAGCGATCTTGAGAAAGAAGAATGGAACTGGAGGAATCAACCCACCTGACTTCAGGCTCTACTACAAAGCCACAGTCATCAAGACAGTATGGTACTGGCACAAAGACAGAAATATAGATCAATGGAACAAAATAGAAAGCCCAGAGATAAATCCACGCACATATGGACACCTTATCTTTGACAAAGGAGGCAAGAATATACAATGGATTAAAGACAATCTCTTTAACAAGTGGTGCTGGGAAAACTGGTCAACCACTTGTAAAAGAATGAAACTAGAATACTTTCTAACACCATACACAAAAATAAACTCAAAATGGATTAAAGATCTAAACATAAGACCAGAAACTATAAAACTCCTAGAGGAGAACATAGGCAAAACACTCTCTGACATACATCACAGCAGGATCCTCTATGACCCACCTCCCAGAATATTGGAAATAAAAGCAAAAATAAACAAATGGGACCTAATTAAACTTAAAAGCTTCTGCACATCAAAGGAAACTATTAGCAATGTGAAAAGGCAGCCTTCAGAATGGGAGAAAATAATAGCAAATGAAGCAACTGACAAACAACTAATCTCAAAAATATACAAGCAACTCCTACAGCTGCCTCAATTCTTGAAGCCACAGCACCCTGCCCTGACAAGCAGGTCCAGCCTTGCATGTGTTTTGGCCCTGCCCACTCCACATCATAGCCATGCAGTGGACCTGGGACAACACAGCAGGGGGGATGAGCCTCAAACACCTACTCATGTCATGCAACAGACCTCTGTGAGTGAATGGACATCACTTCTTTCAGCATGCCCCTTTCTTAGTACAGGGAACCCACTCAAGAGGTATGGAGCCTGACTGAGACTGACCCTCGTGGGTACTACTCCAACTAGGGGACAGACCCAACCCTTAACAGAAGCAGTATCCAGGGAGCAGAGAGGAAGTTTTGCCTCACACTTGCACAGGTTTTAGATACATCAGTAATAGCCACACCTCATCTAAAGGTGATGGCAATCAGCACACCCTGAAGAAAGACACGGCCCACATCAAAACCAGCCGTCACACTGATAACACTGAACATACCCAGTGTACGCAAGGACTCCTACATGAAACATCCCTTTGAGACCTCAGTAGATAACTTAGAATTGTTCCTAAATTCATAGGGACAGAGCTAAATAAAATGAAAAGGCAGAGGAACTACTCCCAATTAAAAGACAAGAGAAATCCCTTCAAAGAATAAATAATGAAGCAGAGATCACCAGTCTACTAGGCAAGTGAGTTCAAAAGAGTAGTAATAAAAATGCTAACTAAATTAAGCCATATTATCAGTCTAAATGCAGATCACTGGAAAAAGGAACTAGCAACTATAAAGATGAACAAACCAAAAATATACCATTCAATTTCTGAGATAAAAAGCAATCTAGAAGCAATGAATAGCTGATTAAATAATACAGAAGAACAAATAAATAACCTGGATAATAGAATAATGAAAATCACGAATCAAAATGGCAAAAAAAAAACAAGTGGGAAAAATGAAAACATATGAGATCTATTTTATAATAAAAAATGTGCCAACCTATTCACAATAGGGGTTTCAGAAAGAACAGAGAGAGAAGGAGACCTAAATTGTATTTGAAGAAATTATGGCTGAAAATTTCACAATCCTAAATAAGGAAACAGATAATGAGGCACAAAAACAGAAGATTTCCAACAAAATCAATTTGCAAATGATTTGACCAACAGGGGGTTAATATCCAAAATATACATTATACAAAATATAAATTTCATACAACTCAGAATCAAGAAAAAACAAACAACCCAGTCAAAACTTGAGGAAGATGTGAAGAAATAACTGTACAATTAGGGACATGTAAAGGGCCAACAGTCACATGAAATGATGCTTAACATTGATAATTATTAGAGAAAAGCCAGGCAAAATCAGACTGAGATATCACATCACATTTGTCAGAATGGCTATCATCAAAAACTGCAAATGATAGATGATAGAGAGGATGTCAGACACGACTGAGCTACTTCACTTTCTTTTACAGTGCCCCGGAGAAGGCAATGGCCTCCAGTTCTCTTGCCTGGAAAATCCCATGAGCAGAGGAGCCTGGTGCGCTGCCATCTATGGGGTCACACAGAGTCGGACACAAATGAAATGACTTAGCAGCAGCAGCAACAGCGAGGGTGTGGTAATGTAAATTGGTGCAGTCACTATGGAAAATGGTATGGAGGTTCCTTAAAAATGTTAAAAATAGAGCTATCAAACCATATGATTCAAGAATTCCACTCGGGTATATATTTGGAAAAAACAAAAATTCTAATTCAAAAAGAGATATACCCCAATGTTCATAGCAGCACTATTTACAGTAACTAAGATGTGATAGAAAACCAAGTGCTCATCAACAGAAAAATTGGTTTAATATGTGAGATATATATATATATAATTATAAATCTATACACACTTGCATACATACACATATACACACACATACATATGTATATAATGGAATATTAGTCATAAAAAGAATGAACTATTTCCATTTGCAGCAATGTGGACGGACCTATAGAATACTTATGCTTAGTGAAACAAGTCAAACAGAGAAAGAAAACTGTTATATGATACAACTTATATGTGGAATTTAAACAATAATACAAATGAATGTACATACACAACAGAAACAGATTCACAGGCATAGAAAACAAACTTATGGTTACCAAAAGGAAGTCAGGGAAGGAACAATTTAGGAGTATGGGATTAACAGATACAAACAACTAAAAACTGATAAGCAACAAAGATTTACTGTGTAGCATTGGGAATTATACCCAATATCTTATAATAACCTATAATGGAATATAATCTGAAAAAAAAACCCCTCTGAATATTGAAACTAACACAATATTGTAAATCAACTAGAAGAAAAGGAAAAAGAAAAAAAAAAATCAAAGTAAAACACACACACAAAAACTCAATATGGGCAACCATAATTGGGAATCATTGAATGTGTGTGTGTGTGTGCTTAGTTATGTCTGACTCTCTGAGACCCCATAGACTGTAGCCCGCCAGGCTCCTCTGTCCCTGAGATTTTCTGGGCAAGACTACTGGAGTGAGTTGCCATTTCCTTCTTCAGCAGATCTTCAGACCTAGGGATCAAACCCATGTCTCCTGCATTGGCAGGCAGAAACACTGTACCACCTGGGAACCATTGGGTATTTACAATCAAGTTGCACCAGAGGCCAGGAAATTTCCATAAAAGGATGTTTCAAGAGCACTTTATTTTAGGAAGCTTTTCCTTGAGCACTGGGGAAAGACACAAATATGTGGTTTTATTTCCCCCTCTGTATTGTAGTTCTCTTTAGTCACTCCAGAACTCTAAGTACCAATACAGATTTGTCTGTTGGAATCACAGACCCCCAGTATGCTGTATATCCATAGCTACTGACTTCAAACGTGAAGGATGTAGACTTTCACAAACAGGACTTTCCCAAAAGCTCTAGAGAGTAAATAACGTCTCACAGAGTGAAGGGTAGCCCATAGATGAGGTAGGATTACTACAGATTCATGGATACAATCCTGAGAAGAAAATCCAATGGAAAATTTAGGAGTGATGTTGTTTTAACTTTCTTGGTCCCAATATATAATAAAGAGATACAATCTTTCTTGGCAGCACAAATATGTGATATTTAAAGTTATCACAGCTTGGGAAAATTGTTTTAGAACATACACCATATAGAACTAGAAGAAAGTCTATTCCTGTGATCACATTGCCTAATATCCAGTTAATATTGCCCCCTAGGCATCTTCCCTGGTAGCTCAGCTGGTAAAGAATCCAGTTGCAATTCAGGAGACCCCGGTTTGATTCCTGGGTCAGGAAGATCCCCTGGAGAAGGGATAGGCTACCCACTCCAGTATTCTGGCCTGGAGAATTCCATGGACTGTATAGTCCATGGGGTTGCAAAGAGTTAAACATGACTGAGAGACTTTCACTTTCACTAGGCATCTTACTATCCGCTCAAATTTAATACAGTCAATAATGAATTAAATCGCTTTTTCCTATCTTCTCTTTCAAGCCGAAGCTATGGAAGATCCATTTTCTCATGTGCAAAATGGGGGATTTGAACTAACAGGCTCTCAAAGGGCCCTTCCAGCTCTGCAGCTATAATTTGCTGGGCAGTTCTCAGTTCACTGCTAATGGCTTTACAAGGCTCTAGAACTTTAAAACCATTACTTTTTTTTTTTTCCTGTCTTAATGGCATGGGGTTCACATTTTTTGTCTCACCAAATAAAGCAAGCTGAGCATTTTGTTAAGTTACTGTGAGACCAGAGACTGAGAAGAAGCAAAGTAGTGAAAGTGATAGTTGCTCAGTCATATCTGAATTTTTGTGACTCCATGGACTGTAGCCTGCCAGACTCCTCTGTCCATGGAATTCTCCAGGCCAGAATACTGGACTACGTAGCCATTCCCTTCTCCATGGGATCTTCCCAACCCAGGGATCGAACCTAAGTCTCCTACACTGCGGTCAGATTCCTTATTGTCTGAGCCACTAGCAAAGCCCCAGTTAATTCACTTTGTTTGAAAGTGAAAGTGTTAGTGGCTCAGTCATGTCCCACTCTTTGCAACTCCATGAATTGTATCCCCCTGGACTCCTCGGTCCATGGAATTTTCCAGTCAAAAATACTGGAGTGGGTAGCCAATGCCTTCTCCAAAGGATCTTCCCAACCCAGGGATTGAACTAGGTCTCCTGCACTGCAGGCGGATTCTTCATCATCTGGGTCACCAGGGAAGAGATAAGACACCAGCAAAAGAGAGTTACCAGTTTAGGTTATGTTCAGATCTCCAAGCATCACTGCCCTGCCTAAGCCCAGTGAGAGTGGCCAGGGCTACCCAGGCATCCAATACAGCAGAACCGAAGCAACCATTCTCAACTGTCCACACCACCTCATGCCTCCTAGAGTATTTCTCATTTCAGTAGACAAGGCAGTCTCTCTGATGAAAACTGTTTTCAGAATACTGAGTTCAGAAGCCTATGGCAATGGTCTTGCAGGAGTAGGGCCCCAGGTTTTACATCAGATGCACAGCAGGCTAAGCTAAGAGCAGGGCTCAATGCTGGCAGAATGGAGACACCACACAGTCCTTAACTCACTCAGTGATGGAGAAGCTCTTTCCACAACCCCCATTCCTGCTCTCTCTGTGATCACAGAGGATCCCAGGATTTTATTTGTACATTGGAGTTTGAAATAAACCTGAATACAGGTCTAATGGGATACTGAGAGGAGTCCCAGAGTTCTAATATGTTTACTTTTCAAACATCTACTTCTGAAATAGGTATCAAAGTAAATAGCAATAGCTTTTATGTTCTATGTTTAATCTTTCCTAGCTGGAGTGTCTCTTTACTACACGAACATTCCCTCCTCGTCCCTCTAGTTAACACAGGGGATATCAAAATGGGTTGTTGTTTCCTTGAGATAGCTGTCAATTTGCCTTTTTTTTTTTTTTTGGCTTTTTGCCCAAATGCTAAAGAAATGTTAACTATTTTTTGAGAAGCATAGCTGATAGTTCTCCCTGTATGTTTATCCTTGAACTGTAACTGCCTTGAAGTTAGCATTGCATGGAATATGAAATATTCCTGAAAAAGTTTTAAAAAGATGGCATGATACCTTACAATGAGAAATATAGCTGTCAAAAAATATAACTGCCTTACATTAGCTTGACTGAGATTCTCTTTAATGGGCAGCTCATGTTGAAGTCAAAATGTGTTCTTGGTATGTATGGAACAAGAATAAGGAGGGGCACTTGCACACTTTGGATTCTTGTGTTTTTTCAATGCTAATGACATCAGTCACTTCATGCCTTGTTCTTCACGATGAAACCAATCTGCCCACTTTAATATTAAACCACTTTAATAATTTGGTTCTTCCAAATTATTGAATCATCGTTGCATGGCTATTGTCTTCCTTCCCTACTCTTGTATATGTTCACATACCTCTCAACCATTCAGTGTCCCCCAAGAATCAGGTTTTTTTTCTCTTTTAGTAATGTTCATTATATCAACTCATTGTTTATACTTACTTTAAAGAAAATTTAATTTTCCTCATTTCTAAACTCTGAGGCTGCAACATACTGCCCTTATCTTCTGTTCCTATTTTGTTAATTTTTTAACCTAATATTTAAAATGTGTAATTCAAATTATTGTCACAGATGCACAGCTTATTTCTTTAATCCTGATGGAGCATGGAAACATTTTTTTGTTTCCTTGGGTAAAACAAATTACAATCCGACCTTTTTTCTTCAAATAGCCTCTAGTTTCCTACTCCACATCTTAGATTTCTTCTTGTAGGGAAATATGTAACATGATCTTTTTTCCCCAGAAATCTTTTATTTCAAAAAATAGAGACTTATAAGAACCCTGGCATTTTATCATCCCAACTTGGTGTTAGGCATCTCCAAGATCATGTCATCATTGATAGAAAACAATATATCTTTCTTGTTTTTTATTGTTATTGTTTCATAATGTTGGGGTTTTTGATCTTAGTTATCAGAATCTGAGGTACACATTAAATTATTAGACAATGAATGGGCAACACAAAACCTTGTTTTATCTGTTCCATTCTCTTCTCCCCATCCCACCTTGTAACATCTTGTAACATCTGTTTGTTTCCACATCACTGTACTGATAGTACTGAACACTCACCTCCATTATAGCACATATTACACTGTGGTCTTTCTGCTCTCTGCCTAACTCTGCGCTCTTACAAGATAATGTGCATGTATTGTCCATTTTGACAACACACTATCGACGTATTTGCTTTTGAACAGAATTAATTTTTACTGTATCTTCATCATTTTAGCTGAAAGCATCCTTCCATTTTTTTCTGATCTTTAGAAGTGATCCACATCTTGTTTATTTTGGAAGATCCTTATATAATCTGGATGTAATACATTAGAACAAACACTGGTCTGTGATACCAGAGTTGTTTCTCATCATTTTATATAATCCTTAGGTGCTTGCAGATCCAGCTCTAGAATTGCAATGAATATATGTATTAATTATTTCAGTTTTTTTCAGCGTCAAACCTATCCCTGAACGAAAATGTGAAACTATGTTTAATACAAAATACTACTTTGAGCAAAAAATTTAATTTGCCATTGAGACTTCATCAAATGCACTTTGAAGTAATTTAAAGCAATTACACTTTCCCCAGAGCTATCAACAGGTGAACTCTTCAAAGCAGCACTTACTGTGATGTAATTAAGATACGAAGTTACCTAGTTATTTACATAAGTATGATGGTGTATGTGTGAAGAATCTCTTCTCGTGGCAGATTCATTTTGATATTTGGCAAAACTAATACAATTATGTAAAGTTTAAAAATAAAATAAAATTAAAAAAAAAAAAAAAAAAAGAATCTCTTCTCACTTTGCCTGAATGTATCCATTTAAAAATCCTTGTTACCAGTTTCCATACTCTAGTTTGTGCTGTGCTGAGCCTAGTTGCTCAGTTGTGTCTGACTCTTTGCGACCGCATGGACTGTAGCCCACCAGGCTCCTCTGTCCATGGGGATTCTCCAGGCAAGAATACTGGAGTGGGTTGCCACGTCCCCTCCTTGTACTCTTGGTTAGCCATTCCTATTTTCAAGTGCATTGGAAACTCTTCCATCAGGATTGAATTGCTTCCATGGAATTCTCCTGAGTTTATAAATAGGCTCCACTTCCCAAGCAAGTTAAATCTAGACTGTAATAATAACAACAAAATCCCCTCAAGGAATGAAAGCTTTATGCTACTGAGAGGTATTTTCTCTTTTAATAGCACTTATTTTTATTATCCAGTTTTGCCTTCATCTCTAGAATCTCATCTTTAAAATCTCCAGAACACAGCCATTCTGCTACAAATGCCACTCAATTTAATACTAGTAGTAATAGTACAAGCAGTGGATTACATAAAAAGACAAGCTTTTTACTGGGCACAACAGAAGTACTACAAAGAAAAGATTCAATTCCTATTGTCTGAGAGACTACAATCTGCTTGGGAAAGAAAAAGAGTAATGAGAGAGTTGAAAGTTGAGATGTTTCATCTGTGGAATGGTCTACTGTTCCTAAATACATCTGGAAAAGTTTTGCTAAGAATAGTCTAGGTTTTGCTGTGGTAAACCTAGACTATTGTGGTAACAAACAACTCCAAAATATCAATGCCTTATATTAGTCAATGTTTATTTCTTGCTTATGCAACATGTTTAATGTGTTGGAGGCAGGCTCTGTTGTTTTTAGTCTCAGCCCAGATTGATGGAGAATCCACCTTGATGTATATGCTTCCCACAGCACCAGGACAGGAAAAAAAGATATGGAAATAAATCTCACAGTGGTTCTAAAAGCCCAGAAACAATGCACAGTGTTGCCTTTCTCTTTCTTTGGCTAATATAAGAGGTGGTGTTATGCCTGATGATTATCACAATGAGGAAAGGTAAGAAAAAAAATTGGATGAAGCAATCAGTGAAGAATAGAAATTCCATAATCAATTAAACAAGTCCATCAGCTCAGATACAATGCCATAGTGATGCAAGACATTGCCAAGGGTTTTAAATGGGTACAGGCTTACATAAACCCATTCAGCCATCCAGTTCTTAAGCCAGTTTATATAATCTAAGCTGCTTTATATAATCATAATGCCTTTTTATAAGGCATGATGGTCCAAAGGTCCCTTCCCATTATATATTTCCTTGCTATCAAGAATACATCAGGTAATGTGAGCACATTACCACTTATATTAAAAGCATGGCCAACTGCTTAAAGAGATAATTTTCTGGAAATGTGCCAACAAGCTAAAGTTTAAGTAATGTATTTCAAAGTGACTGAAACCTAACCGAAGTTATCGTTTCGCAGAGAGTCGAACACGACTGAGTGACTGAACTGAACTGAACTGAACTGAAATAAGAGCAAAGTGATAATTCCAAATGTGCTACCTTCCCTTAGGGACAGAGAGAACTACACAGTCATGAGTGATTTCATTGTCTCAGCCCACAGGAGAAGTGTTACTGCCACTGCTGCCTGGCTGCAAAAGTGTTGGATGTGTGGACTTTGCTGAGCATAAGAAAAAGTGGAGGATGGGATGCCACTGACCATGATTCTACTATGCATGAACATCGTGGGCTTAGCAAGGAGAGAGTTCACTGACAAGTGGTCGCATCCCGGATGAGAGTAGGATGAGAGTGTGTTAAGCTGCTTCAGTTGCTTCACTCTTTGCAACCTTATGGACTATGATGTATTCTGCTTATTCTTATAAAAAAGCTCTGCTTTCAGTTTGTTTTTAAATATAGCTAAAATGAAATCTGCTAATATTTGATTTTGGTTGATGATCTATGCCTTAGTTTTCCTATTTATTAAGTTCAGTTCAGTTGCTCAGTTGTGTCTGAGTCTTTGTGACCCCATGTACTGCAGCACACCAGGCTTCCCTGTTCATCACCAAGTCCTGGAGCTTACTTAAACTCATGTCCATCGAGTTGGTGATGCCATCCAACCATCTCATCCTCTGTTTTCCCCTTCTCCTCTGGCCTTCAACCTTTCCCAGCATCAGGGTCTTTTCAAATGATTCACCTCTTCACTTCAGGTGGCCAAAGTATTGGAGTTTCAGCTTCAGCATCAGTCCTTTCAATGAATATTCAGAACTGATTTTCTTTACAATGGACCGGTTGGATCTCCTTGCAGTCCAAAGGGACTCTCAAGAGTCTTCTCCAACAACACAGTTCAAAGGCATCAATTCTTTGGCGCTCAGCTTTCTTTTTGGTCCAACTCTCATATCATTACATGACCACTGGAAAAACCATAACTTTAACTAGATAGACCTTTGCTGGCAAAATAATGTCTCTACTTTTTAATAAGCTGTCTAGGTTGGTCATAACTTTTCTTCCAAGGAGCAAGCGTCTTTTAATTCCATGGCTGCAATCACCATCTGCAGTGATTTTGGAGCCCAAAAAATAAAGTCTGCCACTGTTTCCATTGTTTCCCCTATCTTCTTCATGTCAAATAGATGGGGAAACAGTGGAAACAGTGACTGACTTTATTTTTCTGGGCTCCAAAATCACTACAGATGGCGATTACAGCCAAGAAATTAAAAGACTCTTACTCCTTGGAAGGAAAGTTATGACCAATCTAGACAGTATAATTAAAAAGCAGATATATTACTTTGCCAACAAAGGTCCGTCTAGTCAAGGCTATGGTTTTTCCAGTGGTCATGTATGGATGTGAGAGTTGGACTGTAAAGAAAGCTGAGAACCGAAGAATTGATGCTTTTGAACTGTGGTGTTGGAGAAGACTCTTGAGAGTCCCTTGGACTACAAGAAGATCCAACCAGTCCATCCTAAAGGAGACCAGTCCTGGGTGTTCATTGGAAGGACTGATATTGAAGCTGAAACTCCAATACTTTGGACACCTGATGCGAAGAGGTGACCCATTGGAAAAGACCCTGATGCTGGGTGGGATTGGGGGCAGGAGGAGAAGGGGATAACAGAGGATGAGATGGTTGAATGGCATCACCGACTCGAAGGACATGGGCTTAGGTGGACTCTGGGAGTTGATGCTGGACAGGGAAGCCTGGCGTGCTGAGGTTCATGGGGTTGCAAAGAGTCAGATACGACTGAGCGACTGAACAGAACTGAACTGATGGGACTGGGTGCCATGATCTTAGTTTTCTGAATGTTGAGTTTTCAGCCAACTTTTTCACTCTCCTTTTTCACTTTCATGAAGAGGCTCTTTAGTTCTTCTTTGCTTTCTGCCATAAGGGTGGTGTCATCTGCATATCTGCGGTTATTGATATTTCTCCCCTTGATTTCAGCTTGTGCTTCATCCAGCCCAGCGTTTCTCATGATGTACTCTGCATAGAAGTTAAATAAGCAGGGTGACAATATACAGCCTTGATGTTCTCCTATTCTGATTTAGAACCAGTCTGTTGTTCCATGTCCATTTCTAACTGTTGTTTCTTAACCTGCATACAGATTTCTCAGGAGGTCAGGTGGTCTGGTATTCCCATCTCTTGAAGAATTTTTCACAGTTTGTTGTGTTCCACACAGTCAAAGACTTTGAAGTAGTCAATAAAGCAGAAGTAAATGTTTTTCTGGAACTCTCTTGCTTTTCCAATGATCCAATGGATGTTGGCAATTTATTAAGTGAAAGAGTTAAAACAAATGTTCACAAAATTCCTTTCCAAATATACTCTTCTGAGTTGTGAAAAAAGTTTCATAAATATGAGTATATTGCTCTACATTTATTTTTATAACAGCCCAGTTTCTCAAGCAGAGCTCCCCAAAACAAGGAGATAGTACTGATGGAATGCCTAGCCATAATAAAGGCTCTGTGAATGCATCAGTTCATGCATAGCCAACAAACATGAGGATGTTGATGAGTTTCTATTGTTTGGGGAGATTTGCAATATAAATAAACTGCATTTAAAAAAATTTAGGGGCAAAGTGGATATTAAATATCATCCAGTCCAATTCTCTCACTCTAAAATAAGGAAGCTAAGGGGATTTTTCTAAGGTTATACCAGCTCCTCACCCAGTGTGCATCCTGAGAACACGGGTCTTTCTTCATGTTCTGGAAATGAGGCCACAGATGACCCTTCTCCCTTCTAGCAGCACTGCAGTCTGTGCTATTACCAGCTGATCTCTCTGGTCTCCCAGCAGCACTCAAACTTTTGGTTTTTAATGTTAGATCCTAACTGCAATCACAAGGTACTTTATTCCAAAGCATCAATGAAGATGGTTATTTTGCCTCTTATCTACGTACTGAGAGACCACTACAAAAGTGGCCCACTCCTTTGTTAATCAGCCGTATTACACATGATCATAGTTGAAAGTAAGGTTGTTTTCATTCTTACAAATGTGGGTTTGGTCCTTCCCTACATAGTTATTGAAAATAATGTCAATTGCTCTTTCAGCTGATAGACTTTAAAGTACACAAAGATAGTGGGCATATTTTCCCTTCCCTGTCAAATGCTTTATTCCAGGCTTAACTTCCTAAACCTCTTTTCAAAATGCCTTATATTACATGCTTTTAGAGGCCTTCAGTATTCAAATTATATCATTCTAATCATGCTTCTTTTTGTAGAGATCTCTTGTATCAAGTTGTGCTCAGAACCAAACATCGTACACCCCTGTCTTCTGACCTGTGGAGCTTGTGATGACATCACCTTTCATCTTCTGAAAACTGACCTGGGTTTGTGTCAATTAATGTAATCTAGGTTTGCATTCGTTTTCTAAGTGGCCATGTCCCACAGTTAGCTCATCAGAAATGTTATTACTACAGATTTCTTTTGCTGTATTCTTACTAAATTCTTCATGTGTGGTTTTTGTTTTGTTTATAATTATTGTAATTGATTTTTCACTGTTCTTGAGGGAAGAAAAAGTCCTGAATAAAAGAACTGAGTTGGTATAGCTAATTAGCATCATTCCTGATTAGAAGGACAGAAGCCTTGAGGCAGGATCCCAAGTATAACCCAATGAACATTGGTCAGGAAGATAAATAAGCCATCTTAGAGTGAATATGGAGAGAGAGGGATCAGGGAGGGAAAACTTTTCCTTAAGGCAATCATGTGCCTGACAAGCATGTTTTCTCAGCTGACTGTAGGCATTTGTTGTGGAGTCCTTCCAGGTCACAGCTTCCTCTTCTCTGATGCCTACCACATCTCTAACCCACAGTAACAGGGACCAAGTTTGCACTGGGACTCACACTCACCATGCTTTTATTCACTGCAACCATATCTGTTTGACTGCAGTTGATGGGTCAAGCTGCATGTATCCAAAATCAGTAGTCCAATCAGAATCTCTTTCCCAAGACTCTTAAATTCATATGAAGAGAGAAATTTCATCTCCCACAGTAGCTGACCTAAAAAATGCAAACTTGAGAGGTAATGGTGACCGTACCTCAACGGCACCCCACTCCAGTACTCTTGCCTGGAAAATCCCATGGACGGAGGAGCCTGGTCGGCTGCAGTCCATGGGGTTGCTAAGAGTCTGGCACGACTGAGTGATTTCACTTTCACTTTTCACTTTCATGCATTGGAGAAGGAAATGGCAACCCACTCCAGTGTTCTTGCCTGGAGAATCCCAGGGACAGGGGAGCCTAGTGGGCCGCCATCTATGGGGTCTCACAGAGTCGGACACGACTGAAGTGACTTAGCAGCAGCAGCAGCTTAGCAGCAAAGCCAAAACAGAGAAAACCGGTGGCCCAAAAGACAGAGATGAAGATGTGATGAAAAAGTAAGGATGAAGGGCAGAGAGAAAATGTGGATGTCATTTCAGTTCCTTTCGTATCCTTCCTTGTCTTAAGTTGGCCACATTCCTGGTCCTGGATGAAACAGTCATGCAGCCTTTTTATTGGTCCTTCTCCTTTATCTCTAAAACAAGGTCCCATTTACTTCTGTTTTTGTAACTAAATCATAAGTACACAAAATAAGGATTTTCCTGTTTTTGTTTAGTTTTGTCTCTCTGAAATTATATTACAGATATCATACCACTGTTTTACATTTATCTTTATTTCTTTCTTTCCATCTCTTCAGTTCAGTTCAGTTTAGTCACTTAGTCATGTCCGACTCTTCTCGACCCCATGAATTGCAGCACACCAGGCCTCCCTGTCCATCACCAACTCCCGGAGTTCACTCAAAGTTGGACACGACTGAGGTGACTTAGCAGCAGCAGCAGACTTTAAAATGATGATATAGCTTCAATAGCACACTGTCAATAATTTTTCGTTCTTGTTTATGAGGAGAAGGCAATGGCACCCCACTCCAGTACTCTTGCCTGGAAAATCCCATGGACGGAGGAGCCTGGTAGGCAGCAGTCCATGGGGTCACACAGAGTCAGACACGACTGAGCGACTTCCCTTTCACTTTTCACTTTCATGCATTGGAGAAGGAAATGGCAACCCACTCCAGTGTTCTTGCCTGGAGAATCCCAGGGACAGGGAAGCCTGGTGGGCTGCCGTCTATGGGGTAGCACAGAGTCGGACACAACTGAAGTGACTTAGCAGCTTGTTTATGAAGAGAATATGTTCCTTTCAAGCTTCTTATCTAAGTGAGTAAAATGAATTTATATCATAGTTAAATGACAGAGATTTAAGTAAATGAACTTATCACTTTAGAGCTAAATTACATAAAGACACATTTTCAAAGTTAAATTGTTAATTGAAAAATAATATTAAAATTATTTTAATTGAAAAAATATATAAAATTAGTAATACTTCTAACTAATGTTTATATTCATGGGATCGCAAAGAGTCGGACATGACTGAGCGACTGAACTGAACTGAATGTTTATAATTATATGTTGAACTATAGGATAGAAATGTCTCATAAAGTGGAAGAAAACCAGAAAGAAACAGCTGAAACATTTACTTTTAAACTTATTTTGTCACTCATTGCCCTTTAAAAGTCATTCCTATGAATTGATGCTCCCCTATAATTGAATGAAAATTCCAATAATCTCATGACTTCACTGTTGTCTTCTAGGTGATGAATGTGCATATAGTCAATTGTTTGCAAGCAAAGCTCAATTTGGAAATTCATTCAATCAAATCTACTAATCAACCTTCAACCTTATTTCAAAGGCTGATTACAGGGCAGTCACATCTATACTGTGGCTCCAAACAGGATCAGTTCTCTTTCTTACTGCTACTGCTAAGTCACTTCAGTCGTGTTTGACTCTGTGCGACCCCATAGATGGCAGCCCACCAGGCTCCCCCGTCCCTGGGATTCTCCAGGCAAGAACACTGGAGTGGGTTGCCAGTTCCTTCTCCAATGCATGAAAGTGAAAAGTGAAAGGGAAGTCGCTCAGTTGTGTCCGACCCTCAGCGACCCCATGGACTGCAGCCTTCCAGGCTCCTCCATCCATGGGATTTTCCAGGCAAGAGTACTGGAGTGGAGTGCCATTGCCTTCTCCGCTTTCTTACTAGTCTTCTCAGTATTCCAACTATAAGGATTATATTTTATATATGCTAAGATGTCACATAGGAACACCTATCACAAGGCTTAATATGGAGGACACACACAGAGTTGACTCACAGATCAGCAATAGGTTCCTCCAGATAAATCTTCTAACCAATCCCCCAGCTCTGTAGTCTCTTCACCCAAGATAACTAACACATTCCATATCCTTTTTTGCCTAAAAAACCCATGAGTCATGGAAATGCTACCTGTTGAGTTTGTGTTACAGTCATTTTGATCTTTATTATTTATTTTATTGCTATCAATATGTTAATAAATATCAAAATAGAAGAGGCGTCATGCATTTTTGTCATTTGATTGTACCAATAGCTACAAGTAATTTTAAAATAAAAATAATTAAAATATTCCTCTTAAAACACTGGGTTCAAAGAACAGATGTAATATAATATATTGAGTTAATCTCTGATTGCTAAATATGTTTATTCCCAAATACTGATACTGGCCCCTGTTCTTCTCAGACCACGATGTTTCTTTGGTAAACTGATTCTATTTGTGATCTACCATTGGCTCAGTTACTTGCACTAGAAGAGATAATTAGACTACATATCAGACTTAATTTTCTTTTTGTCTATGAGCTAACTTATGGTCTTTATCACATCTTGAAAAAGTCTTCTTAATTATAAACTTTTTTCCAAGATAGCAATAAAGAAGACACCTATGATTTATATAACAATTATATTGACTCTTAAGCTTTAGATATTTTCTCTGTATTTTGCATTTAATGGAAGAAGGCAATGGCACCCTACTCCAGTACTCTTGCCTGGACAGTCCCATGGACAGAGGAGCCTGGTAGGCTGTAGTCCATGGGGTTGCTAGGAGTCGGACACGACTGAGTGACTTCACTTTCACTTTTCACTTTCATGCATTGGAGAAGGAAATGGCAACCCACTCCAGTGTTCTTGCCTGGAGAATCCCAGGGAAAGGGGAGCCTGGTGAGCTGCTGTCTATGGGGTCGCACAAAGTCGGACACAACTGAAGCGACTTAGCAGCAGCAGCAGCAGCAGGCATTTGATGTGGAGAAGGCAATGGCAACCCACTCCAGTACTCTTGTCTGGAAAATACCAAGGATGGAAGAGCCTGGTGGGCTACAGTCCTTGGGGTTGCTAAGAGTCGGACACAACTGAGTGACTTCACTTCCACTTTTCACTTTCATGCATTGGAGGAGGAAATGGCAACCCACTCCAGTGTTCTTGCCTGGAGAATCCCAGGGACAGGGGAGCCTGGTGGGCTGCTGTCTATGGGGTCGCACAGAGTCAGACACGACTGAAGTGACTTAGCAGCAGCAACAGCAGGCATTTAATGCAATTCTTTCTAGAAGGTAGGTCTTGGATTGTGCCCCACTTTCCCTAAAAAGGCTAGGGTTTGTGAGATAGAATGACCAAAATTTTGCAGAGCAGAACTGAAAAGGAAGGCCATGATTTTCCATTTACTTACATGGTGTTTTCCCTGTACTTCTTTACTTTGATTCACGTGCACACCATGAGCTTTTAAACAATTTAGCTTCCATTAAGTTAACCACCCAAAGATTGTTTTCTCATGAAATGTTGAGCTTTAATACATTAAACTTGAGTGAACGTGTGAAACCCTAGTCACCTCAATCTTAATGAAGGCAGAACCCTAGGTTCATGCCCTTCTCCTCACTCTCTGTCCCTCCCCTTCTCTCTCTCTCCCGCAGTAGCCTCACTGTCTTCATTATGTGGTCCCAGGCATGCCATGTTCTCCAGGACCTGTGATCTTTGGGTTTTCAAGGTTCTCTGATGGTTGCTGCTGAGGTGCACCTGCAGTCATAATAAGACCCACAAGGGCTGGTCCAGTTGCAACATTGTCTCTGGTTGGGAATGTGTCTGTGTCTTTTCATCACAGGTAGCATGGGAAAGGTTCAGGTGGTGCTAAAGAACTCACCTGCCAATGCAGGAGACATAGGAGATGCAAGTTCTATCCCTGGGTGAGGAATATCCCCTGGAGGAGGACATGACAACCTGCTCCAGTATCCTTGCCTGGAAAATTTCATGGGCAGAAGAGCCTGGCTGGCTACAGTCCATGGGGTCGCAAAGCGTAGGACACAACTGAAAGATAAAATCAAAATCAATCAGCAATGACCCAGTGCCTTCAGGCATTCTTAAGTCAGAGAATCATTATCAAAATGCTGATACTGGCATAAAACAGTCTGCATGCATGGGTTAGTACATACATATATATTCCCTTGCTCTATTAGTTGAGAAGGCCTAGAAGAAAACATTCCCTAGAATTCCCTAGTAGCAATGAGCAAACCCAGCACCTGGATCTTGCTTTCTAATACCATTCTCCAACTAAATTAAAAAAGAATTGGCTGATTCTAGGTCTGAGTCAATGACTATGCACAATGAACATGGGGGACATCTTATAATGCCATAAAATAAGGAAGTGTTTAACACACACACACACACACATACACACACACACAGAGTGATGGGAGTTTATATCAAATGGAAATAGGAGCCAACTATAAAAGCTCTCAATGTCAAAGCTGGAGCAATTTGAGTAACAAAAGAAGTAAAATAATACTGGATTATAACCCAAATGATAACCCTGTATGCAAATGTATAGATGTATAGAACAGTCTTTTGGACTCTGTGGGAGAGGGAGAGGGTGGGATGATTTGGTAGAATGGCATTGAAACATGTATAATATCATATATGAAACGAATCATCAGTCCAGGTTTGATGCATGATACAGGATGCTTGTGGCTGGTGTACTGGGATGGCCCAGACGGATGGTAAGGGGAAGGATGTGGGAGGGGGGTTCAGGATGGGGAACACGTGTACACCCGTGGCGGATTCATGTTGATGTATGGCAAAACCAATACAATATTGTAAAGTAATTAGCCTACAATTAAAATAAATAAATTTATGTTAAAAATAAAATAAACAAGAGTTCATATTAATATAGCTAAATGATGGGAAAAAATAAAGAATTGAAAGATTAATGATGCATGTAGAATTCCAAGTAATTTACATACATGAACTACATAAGTTTATGGTGGAGCATAACTTCCCACTCTGTAATTTTAGTTTGCACATATATTAATTTTACACTTAAAAAAAAACAAACGAAAAAAAGAGTGACTTTACAGAAGTCTGACAATCACTATCTCAACCATATGAGCAAAGTTATTAACATTGATAATGCATATTTACAGCCTGTGCTCTTGATATGGTATGACAAAAAGGTCAATTTACCTCTGTGTTCTCCATCCCCAAAGTTCAGGATCTCAGTATACTACTGAGAAAGCATAAAGACGTTCTGCTGCTGCTGCTGCTGCTAAGTGGCTTCAGTCGTGTCCGACTCTGTGCGACCCCATAGACGGCAGCCCACCAGGCTCCCCTGTCCCTGGGTTTCTCCAGGCAACAACACTGAAGTGGCTTGCCATTTCCTTCTCCAATGCATGAAAGTGAAAAGTGAAAGTGAAGTTGCTCAGTCATGTCCCACTCCTAGTGACCCCATGGACTGCAGCCTACCAGGCTCCTCCATCCATGGGATTTTCCAGGCAAGAGTACCGGAGTGGGTTGCCATTGCCTTCTCCTACCTTCTACAAAAACCTGGCAAGTACACCTCAATACTGTAAAAACACAAAAAGTAAGTAAGTAAGTAAATAAAGTCACTCAGCCACGCCCAACTCTTTGCGACCCCATGGACCAGCGTACCAGGCTCCTTTGTCCATGGGAGTTTCCAGGTTAGAGTAGGAGTGGGTTGCCATTTCCTTCTCCAGGAAAAAACACAACACACACACACACATACACACAAAACATAAAAGCATTTAAAAAAACCCACAAAAAACAAAGAAAGTCTGAGAAACTGCCACAGTGTAAGGAACTCTAATACAAGATTATGCCTAAATGTAATGTAGTATCTGAGTGAGATTCTGGATGAGAAAAAGTACATTAGGTAAAATCAAAAGTGGTCAAATAATATATGGACTCTTGCTCATTGTATAACAATATGTAGTCATCACTTGGAATGAATGTACCTCACTAAAGTAAATTAGGGAAACAATAGGAAGGATTATATGAAGCATATGGGAACTCTTTGTACTATCACTGCAATTCTTCTGTGACTCTCAAACTATTCTAAATAAAAATATATTAAAAACAAACACTCTCCTATGCTGGAAATAAGTTCCTTAGGATTGAAATCACTTACTAGTTTTGTGACTTTGGACAAATGAATTTTGATTCCTCAGTTTCCTCAACTGTAAAATGCAGATAATAAGACTTAATCAATAAGCTTTTTGAGAGTGTTAAGTAATTTAGTATAGGTAAAAACTTATAGAAATGCTTACCATATACTAAGTACTGCATATGTTAAATTCTTGCTCCTATTACTACTCTATGCCATACCTATTCTACCATTCTGCTGCTATGAATCTACATTCTCCAGCAATGTTTTCTCTAATGGGAACGATGTTATATCCTCTAGCAAAGTGTTTCCTGACTTGACAAAACAGAGGGTCATTTTATAGCTGTCTCACCTTCTAGGAGACATTTGGCAATGTTTGGAGTCATTTTTAGTTGACACACTGAGATGGGTAGACATTTCTAGCATGCAGTGGGTAGAAGCCAGGGATGCTGCTAAACAACTAGTAATGTACAGGACAGCCTAACACAAAAAGTAATTATTCCATCCAAAATGTCAATAGTGCTGAGGCTGAGAAACCCTGACTAGTTCCTTCCTTTCCACAAGGATCTTTAAGAAGGACAAAGAAAACTGAAGACCCTCATTTATATGTTTCAAGGATAGCCTGAGTCTTATAATTTAGCAGGTAATATGTTTTCTATAGATCAGGAGAACAAAGTCCTTCTAAGATACATGGTAAAACCTCACAAAGCAATAACCCAAATCAGCATATCTCAGTAAAGTCATATGATTGCAAAAATAACCACGGTGTTTCCTTTTATTAAAGCATTTACATTTTTTTCTGAGCCAGAAATTGTTGGAGTATGCTTTTCCCAACATCAAAATGAACTAATTATTAATAAAATTTATTCCAAAGAATTTGGGATATTAAAATCACACTGTGAAAAACATAGGCATTGCTATAATTCTGTCGATTGGTGAGTAACTTATTTCATTGTTAAATAGGAAATATTCTGCCTTTAGATAGTATTAGTAAAGACAAAGTTCTTATGTTACCAAACTCTCAGATAAAAAATAACCTGAACTCAGGGTAGGCAAGGTGTGAATTAAGAGGCTGGAAGAAGGCTTGAGGGGCCATAGGAACTGCAGACACGTTATCATCTCCTGGCTGACACAATAGCCATAACAGAGCCTCTCTCCTGGCTGATGCAGCAGCCATAGCAGCAGGCATAACATAACCATAACGTAGGCAGAACATAACCTCACATAACATAACCGTGATGTCTCTCCAATGGAGCCCCAGTGCAGCAACACCCAGGGCCTTCATGACGAAGCTCATACAGGCATATGGCACAGAGTAACCCGCCACCAAGCAAGCACTTTGTGACAGCATGCAACAGTGCTATAAGTAATCTCAGCCATAACAACCGTGCAAAGTCATTGTTTACAGAACGTGGGCAAGAGGTCATGAGAGTGTGCAGCAAGAGAGCCTGACTGGTGCCATCTTGCTAATTTCCCCACAACATGCATCTTACTTTGGCCACCTGATGTGAAGAGCCGACTCACTGGAATAGACCCTCATGCTGGGAAAGATTGAGGGCCGGAGGAGAAGGGGACGACAAAGGATGAGATAGTTGGATGGCATCATTGACTCAACGGATGTGAATTTAAGCAGACTCTGGGAGACAGTGAAGGACAGAGAAGCCTGGTGTGCTGTAGTCCATGCGGTTGCAGAGTTGGACTTGACTTAGCAACTAAACAACAACAAATTATTTTTCCAAATTATTTTCCTGTTTAGGTTATTACAGAATACTGAGCAGAGTTCTCTGTGCTATATAGTAGGTCCTTGTTGGTTATCTATGTCAAATAGTATGTGTATATGTCAATCTCAAACTCCCAGTCTATCCCTCTCCTCACCTTTCCCCCCTGGTAACCATAAGTTCAATATCTATTAAATTCATTTGTATCATATTCTTTTTTTTAGATTCTGCATACAAGTGATATGAAATGTTATTTGTCTTCCTCTGACTTACTTAGTATTATAACATCCAGGTCTGTCCATCTTGCTCCAAATGGCATTATTTCATTCTTTTTATGGCTGATTAATATTCCATTTTGTATATGTACTGTATCTTTTATCATTCCTCTGTCAAGGGGCATTTAGATTGTCCCCATATTTTGGCTATTGTAAACAGCACTGAAATGAACATTGGGGAGCATGTATTCTTTTGGATTATGTTTTTCTTTGGGTATATGGCCAGGATTGGGAATGCTAGATCATATGGTAGTTCTATTTTAGTTTTTTTGAGGAACCTTCATACTGTTCTCCATAGTGGGTGTACCAGTTCAGATTCAACAGTGTAGGCGGAGAAGGCGATGGCAACCCCCTTCAGTACTTCAGAAAATCCCATGGACGGAGGAGCCTGGTGGGCTGCAGTTCATGGGGTCGCTGACAGACATGACTGAGTGACTTCACTTTCACTTTTCACTTTCATGCATTGGAGAAGGAAATGGTAACCCACTCCAGTGTTCTTGCCTGGAGAATCCTAGGGACGGCGGAGCCTGGTAGGCTGCCATCTATGGGGTCGCACAGAGTTGGACACGACTGAAGTGACTTAGCAGCAGCAGTAGCAGCAGCAACAGTGTAGGAAGGTTCCCTTCTCACCACACCCACTAGCAGGTCTGGGCCAGTCTCCTATGAAGTCACTGCTTTTTCCCCTGGGTCCTGGTGCACATAGGACCTTGTGTCTACCTTCCAAGAATTTCTGTTTCCCCCAGTCCCATGGAATCTGTGATCAAACCCTGTTGGCATTCAAAGTCAGATTCTCTGGAGTCTCCTCCCATTGCCAGACCCCAGGCTTGGAAGCCTGATATTGGGCTCAGGACTTTCACTCCTGAGAACTTCTATGGTATAATTATTTTCCAGTTTGTGAGATATGCAGGTATGAGATTTGATTTTATCATGATTCCTCCCTCCCTACCATTCTGTTGTGGCTTCTTTTTTGTCTTTAGGTGTCAGATATTTTTTTGGTAAGTTCCAACATTTTTATTGTTGTTGATGGTAGTTATGATTTTAGTGTTTTCGTATAGGGTTTAGCTCATGTCCTTCTACACTGCCGTCTTGCCAACAATTCAAGATTGTATTTTATAATTTCCAAGGTAACCAGTAAGTTAATGATACTAAGAACATAACCAAAACTAAAAAGCTATAAAGAACATAAAAGTGGAAAATTTTAAAACACATAGCATTAATCAGTTCAATTCAGTTGAGTTCAGTCTCTCAGTCGTGTCCAACTCTTTGCGACCCCATAAATCACAGCACGCCAGGCCTCCCTATCCATTACCAACTCCTGGAGTTCACTCAAACTCATTCCATCAAGTTGGTGATGCCGTCCAGCCATCTCATCCTCTGTTGTCCCCTTCTCCTCCTGCCCCCAATCCCTCCCAGCATCAGGGTCTTTTCCAATGAGTCAGCTCTTCGCATTAGGTGGCCAAAGTATTGGAGTTTCAGCTTCAGCATCAGTCCTTCCAATGAACACCCAGGACTGATTTCCTTTAGGATGGACTAGTTGGACTCTCAAGAGTCTTCTCCAGTACCACAGTTCAAAAGCATAAATTCTTCAGCACTCAGCCTTCTTCACAGTTCAACTCTCACATCCATACATGACCACTGGAAAAACCATAGCCTTGACTAGACAGACCTCTGTTGGCAAAGTAATATCTCTTCTTTTCAATATGCTATCTAGGTTAGTCATAACTTTCCCATTAATAGATTAATGCAAAATATAGATTAAAAAATTAAGAAGACAAAAATGAAGGAGCACAAAATGCAAAGGACAAATTAAAAAGCATATTAGAATGAAAGACTTAAAAACATTGATTTCACTAATTGAAATAAATATAGATAGAATAAAGAAAGATTTTAGTTAGAATTAAAAAACTAAATAATTTTTTTCATGGAAATTAGGAGAAAGAAATAATAAAAACCAAGTACAGAGTCAATGAAATTTAAAATATACTTTCAATAAGGAAAATTAGCAAAGTCAAAAGTTATTTTCTAGATTATTATAATCATTTAAATATTTATTAAAATGTATAAAATAAAAAGTCGAAATCACAAAGTACTAATGTTAGAAATTTTTAAAAGTCATTAAAATTTAAAATTAAAATAATATGTAGAAATATTATGCATAGCTTTATTGTAATAAAATTGACAATTTAAATGCAATGGGAAAATTCTGTAAAAAAATTATTAAAATAAAAGAACAGTTGTATACTTATTTAATGGAATTATTATTAAATTCATTAAATAAAATGACATGTATTTATTGAACACTTTAAAATACATTGAATAAATTAAATAAAGTGGGTTCATAACTAAATCTTCTTGCAACAGTAACTCCAGGCCCAGATCTCTTCACTGATACATTCTATTATATATTTAAGGAAGAAATATTACAGATCTTATATATTTTTGCTTTAGAAAATAGATCAGAAGTTAATACTTATCAATGTATTATGTGAATGTCATATAATTCTGATATAGGAACATTATAAGAAAAATTACATACCAACTTTACTCTTAGCAATAAAAGTAAAATAATTGCCCAAAATTTAGCAAAGCAAATCCAGCAATGTTTTTATTTTTTATTTATTTTTTTTCTTTTAAATTTTATCTTTAAACTTTACATAATTGTATTAGTTTTGCCAAATATCAAAATGAATCCGCCACAGGCATACATGTGTTCCCCATCCTGAACCCTCCTCCCTCCTCCCTCCCCACACTATCCCTCTGGGTCATCCCAGTGCACCAGCCCCAAGCATCCAGTATCGCGCATCGAACCTGGACTGGCAACTCGTTTCTTACATGATATTCTACATGTTTCAATGCCATTCTCCCAAATCTTCCCACCCTCTCCCTCTCCCACAGAGTCCATAAGACTGTTCTATACATCAGTCTCTTTTGCTATCTCGTACACCAGGTTATTGTTGCCATCTTTCTAAATTCCATATATATGCGTTAGTATACTGTATTTATATTTTTCCTTCTCGCTTACTTCACTCTGTATAATAGGCTCCAGTTTCATCCACCTCATTAGAACTGATTAAAATGTATTCTTTTTAATGGCTGAGTAATACTCCATTGTGTACATGTACCACAGCTTTCTTATCCATTCATCTGCTGATGGACATCTAGGTTGTTTCCATGTCCTGGCTATTATAAACAGTGCTGTGATGAACATTGGGGTACACGTGTCTCTTTCCCTTCTGGTTTCCTCAGTGTGTATGCCCAGCAGTGGGATTGCTGGATCATAAGGCAGTTCTATTTCCAGTTCTTTAAGGAATCTCCACACTGTTCTCCATAGTGGCTGTACTAGTTTGCATTCCCACCAACAGTGTAAGAGGGTTCCCTTTTCTCCACACCCTCTCCAGCATTTATTATTTGTAGACTTTTGGATCGCAGCCATTCTGACTGGTGTGAAATGGTACCTCACCTATATATAGAAAACTATAAAACACTGGTGAAAGAAATCAAAGAGGACACTAATAGATGGAGAAATATACCATGTTCATGGATTGGAAGAATCAATATAGTGAAAATGAGTATACTACCCAAAGCAATTTATAGATTCAACGCAATCCCTATCAAGCTACCAACAGTATTCTTCACAGAGCTAGAACAAATAATTTCACAATTTGTATGGAAAAACAAAAAACCTCGAATAGCCAAAGCGATCTTGAGAAAGAAGAATGGAACTGGAGGAATCAACCTACCTGACTTCAGGCTCTACTACAAAGCCACAGTTATCAAGACAGTATGGTACTGGCACAAAGACAGAAATATAGATCAATGGAACAAAATAGAAAGCCCAGAGATAAATCCACGCACATATGGACACCTTATCTTTGACAAAGGAGGCAAGAATACACAATGGATTAAAGACAATCTCTTTAACAAGTGGTGCTGGGAAATCTGGTCAACCACTTGTAAAAGAATCAAACTAGACCACTTTCTAACACCATACACAAAAATAAACTCAAAATGGATTAAAGATCTAAACGTAAGACCAGAAACTATAAAACTCCTAGAGGAGAACATAGGCAAAACACTCTGTGACATACATCACAGCAGGATCCTCTATAACCCACCTCCCAGAATATTGGAAATAAAAGCAAAAATAAACAAATGGGACCTAATTAACCTTAAGAGCTTCTGCACATCAAAGGAAACTATTAGCAAGGTGAAAAGACAGCCTTCAGAATGGGAGAAAATAATTGCAAATGAAGCAACTGACAAACAACTAATCTCAAAAATATACAAGCAACTCCTACAGCTCAACTCCAGAAAAATAAATGACCCAATCAAAAAATGGGCCAAAGAACTAAATAGACATTTCTCCAAAGAAGACATACAGATGGCTAACAAACACATGAAAAGATGCTCAACATCACTCATTATCAGAGAAATGCAAATCAAAACCAGCAATGCTTTTAAAATGTCCAATAATACGAAGTTGATTCAAAATTAAACAATTCTTGTAACACACACTACACTAACAGAATTAAGTGTGTGTTTATAAATTTCAGTAGCCATAGAAAAAGCATTTGACTTATTTCAACACTCATTCACAATCCTAAAATCTTAGCAAATATGCAATAGGTGAAAATTTCCTCTATTTAATAAAGAAAATCTAGTGGAAAAATACATCTAATATTATACTTAATGACAACATATTAATATTGGGAATAACCCAAAGTAATCTCTTCTCACTACTTCAACATGGTGTTGAAAAACTTAGAACACTAAGGGAATGCAAAACCTGCACAAAAGTTGGAAGGAAAAAAAGTAAACATAAATACATACGTAATATATATGCATGCATGCTAAGTCGCTTCAGTCATGTCTCACTCTGCAATCATATGGACTGTAGCCCTGCAGGCTCCTAAGTCTATAGAGATTTTCCAGGCAAGAATACAGGAGTGGGTTGCTGTGCCATTCCATGATAATTATAAATAAATTTATATAGAGATGAACATAGGAATAAAGAGCTATGGATACTGAAGTTGAAGTGATTTAGTTTTCACCATTCAAGAAAACAGTTAAGAATAAACCTATGAAAAATGTAAAACATCAAGCCTGAGAGTCTTAAAAGCCCTCTCCCAAAAGGAAACTCAATTTTCTTACATTTTCTATCAATATATGAAAATAAATCCCAGGATTTTCTACAAACATGATTTATAACAGACATGGCTTGTTGGGTCCATTTGTTTTGACAACAATTTATTCTGCTACATGTTGTATTGAATAGATGTAAAAGAAACATGGTTACAATTAAGAAAGTTAACAAAAATTTATTTTGTTGGCAATAATAGAACACTAAACTATTAAACATACCTAAGAATTGCTAGCTCATGCTACCCATATTTGTTTAAGTGGACAAATGTTTAAACTACAATAATTTTTTTAATTTATTCACTAAAATAGAAATAAGATGTTTTTTCAAGGATTCCTAATGATTTTAATGATTCCATATGATTAAATTTTTCTCCTTTTAACTAAAACTACTTTGTATTTTCATCAGCCTTATGTGTAATTTATAAGAATTGTTGTATTAATCCTTATCATTTGAAAGAATTTTAAAAAATTAATTGTCCCTATGTTTGAGGGTTCAAAGTTAGTGATCTGTGTAAAAGAGTAAACCTTTCCATTCCATGTTTTATTGTGATCTTCTCCAATGGGACAATTTTCTTCTGTTAATTTTGTTTTTTTCCAAAGTATACTCCTTCCAATACAAATCTTTTCAACTAACCCAATGGGATTAACATTGTGTTGATCATGGCAGGAATTATTGAGGACTCTCATAGGAGTCTATTCCATAGCAGAGGTCTTTCTTATATACTCAGTGTCACCTAGATGACTTTTCAAGTTGCTTTTATTACTTTCTTCTCAATTTAATGTTTTTATAAGTTCAGTCATTTCAGTTCAGTTCAGTCGCTCAGTCATGTCCGACTCTTTGCAACCCATGAATCGCAGTACACCAGGCCTCCCTGTCCATCACCAACTGCCAGAGTTAACCCAAACATGTCCATCGAGTCGATGCCATCCAGCCATCTCATCCTCTGTCATCCCCTTCTCCTCCTGCCCCTAATCCCTCCCAGCATCAGAGTCTTTTCCAATGAGTCAACTCTTCACATGAGGTGGCCAAAGTATTGGAGTTTCCGCTTCAGCATCAGTCCTTCCAATGAACATCCAGACTGATCTCTTTTAGGATGGACTGGTTGGATCTCCTTGCAGTCCAAGGGACTCTCAAGAGTCTTCTCAACACCATAGTTCAAAAGCATCAATTCTTTGGTGCTCAGCTTTCTTCACAGTCCAACTCTCACATCCATACATGACCACTGGAAAAACGATAGCCTTGGCTAGATGGACCTTTGTTGGCAAAGTAATGTCTCTGCTTTTTAATATGCTGTCTGGTTAGTCATAACTTTCCTTCCAAGGAGTAAGCCTCTTTTAATTTCATGGCTGCAATCACCATATGCAGTGATTTTGGAGCCCCCAAAAATAAGGTCTGACACTGTTTCCCCATCTATTTGCCATGAAGTGATGGGACCAGATGCCATGATCTTAGTTTTCTGAATGTTGAGTTTTAAGCCAACTTTTCACTCTCCACTTTCACTTTCATCAAGAGGCTTTTTAGTTCCTCTTCACTTTCTGCCATAAGGGTGGTGTCATCTGCATATCTGAGGTTACTGATATTTCTCCCAGCAATCTTGATTCCAGCTTGTGCTTCTTCCAGCCCAGCGTTTCTCATGATCTACTCTGCATAGAAGTTAAATAAACAAGGTGACAGTATACAGCCTTGACATACTCCTTTTTCTATTTGGAACCATTCTGTTGTTCCATGTCCAGCTCTAACTGTTTCTTCCTGACCTGCATATAGGTTTCTCAAGAGGCAGATCAGGTGGTCTTGTATTCCCATCTCTTGAGGAATTTTCCACAGTTTATTGTGATCCACACAGTCAAAGGCTTTGACATAAGCAATAAAGCAGAAATAGATGTTTTTCTGGAAGTCTCTTGCTTTTTCCATGACCCAGCAGATGTTGGCAATTTGAACTCTGGTTCCTCTGCCTTTTCTAAAACCAGCTTGAACATCTGGAAGTTCACGGTTGATGTATTGCTGAAGCCTGGCTTGGAGAATTTTGAGCATTACTTTACTAGTATGTGAGATGAGTACAACTGTGTGGTGTTTGAGCACTATTCGGCGTTGCCTTTCTTTGGGATTGGAATGAAAACTGACCTTTTCCAGTCCTGTGGCCACTGCTGAGTTTTCCAAATATGCTAGCATATTGAGTGCAGCACTTTCACAGCATCATCTTTCAGGATTTTAAATAGCTCAACTGGAATTCCATCACCTCCACTAGCTTTATTCATAGTGATCCTTCCTAAGGCCCACTTGACTTCACATTCCAGGATGTCTGGCTCTAGATGAGTGATCACACCAACGTGATTATCTGGGTCATGAAGATCTTTTTTGTACAGTTCTTCTGTGTATTCTTGCCACCTCTTCTTAATATCTTCTGCTTCTGTTAGGTCCATACAATTTCTGTCCTTTATCGAGCCCATCTTTGCATGAAATGTTCCTTGGTATCTCTAATTTTCTTGAAGAGATCTCTAGTCTTTCGCATTCTGTTATTTTCCTCTATTTCATTGCATTGATTGCTGAAGAAGGCTTTCTTATCTCTCCTTGCTCTTCTTTGGAACTCTGCGTTCAGATGCTTATATCTTTCCTTTCTCCTTTGCTCTTTGCTCCTCTTCTTTTCACAGCTATTTGTAAGGCCTCCCCAGACAGCCATTTTGCTTTTTTGCACTTCTTTTCCATAGGGATGGTCTTGGTCCCTGTCTCCTGTACAGTGTCACGAACCTCCATCCATAGTTCATCAGGCACTCTGTCTATCAGATCTAGTCCCTTATATGTATTTCTTACTTCCACTGTATAATCATAAAAGATTTGATTTACATCATACCTGAATTGTCTAGTTGTTTTCCCTACTTTCTTCAATTTAAGTCTGAATTTGGCAATAAGGAGTTCATAATCTGAGCCACAGTCAGCTCCTGGTCTTGTTTTTGCTGTCTGTATAGAGCTTCTCCATCTTTGGCTGCAAAGAATATAATCAATCTGATTTCAGTGTTGACCACCTGGTGATGTCCATGTGTAGAGTCTTCTCTTGTGTTGTTGGAAGAGGGTGTTTGCTATGGCCAGTGCATGCTCTTGGCAAAACTCTATTAGTCTTTGCCCTGCTTCATTCCATACTCCAAGGCCAAATTTGCCTGTTACTCTGGGTGTTTCTTGACTTCCTACTTTTGCATTCCAGTCCCCTATAATGAAAAGGACATCTTTTTTTGTGTGTTAGTTCTAAAAGATCTTGGAGGTCTTCATAGACCCTTTCAATTTCTGCTTCTTCAGTGTTACTGGTTGGGGCATAGCCTTGGATTACCATGACATTAAATGGTTTGCCTTGGAAATGAACAGAAATTATTTTGTCATTTTTGAGATTGCATCCCAGTACTGCATTTTGGGCTCTTTTTTTGACCATGATGGATACTCCATTTCTTCTAAGGGATACCTGTTCTTAGATATAGTAGTAGATATAATGGTCATGTGAGTTAAATTCACTCATTCCAGTCCACTTTAGTTTGCTGATTCCTAGAATGTCGACGTTCACTCTTGCCATCTCCTGTTTGATCACTTCCTATGCAATATTGCTCTTTACAGCATCGGACCTTGCTTCTATCACCAGTCACATCCACAACTGGGTATTATTTTTGCTTTGGCTCCATCCCCTCATTCTTTCTGGAGTTATTTCTCCACTGATCTCCAGTAGCGTATTGGGCACCTACCAACCTGGAGAGTTCCTCTTTCAGTATCCTATCGTTTTGGCTTTTCATACTGTTCTGGGGTTCTCAAGGCAAGAATACTGAAGTAGTTTTCCATTCCCTTCTCCAGTGGACCACATTCTGTCAGACCTCCCCACCATAACCCGTCCGTCTAGGGTGGCCCCACACAGCATGGCTTAGTTTCATTGAGTTAGACAAGGCTGTGGTCCATGTGAACATATTGGCTAATTTTCTGTGATTATGGTTTCAGTGTGTCTGCCCTCTGATGCCCTCTCGTAACACCTACTGTCTTACTTGGGTTTCTCTTACCTTGGACATGGGATATCTCTTCACAGCTGCTCCAGCAATGTGCAGCTTCTGCTCCTTGCCTTGGACGAGGTTGCCCCTCCTGACCTTGAACATGGAGTAGCTCCTCTGGGCCCTCCTGCTCCAGCACAGCCGCCACTCCTTGGAAGTGGAGTTGCTTCTCTCAGAGGCCGCTAGATGTCATAGTAACTAACAGACTTCCCTGGTGGCTCAGATGGTAAAGCATCTGTGTACAATGAGGGAGACCAGGGTTCAATCCCTGGGTTGGGAAGATCTCCTGGAGAAGGAAATGGCAACCTACTCCAGTACTATTGCCTGGAAAATCCCATGGACGGAGGAACCTGATACACTACAGTCCATGGGGACCCACAAAGAGTCGGACACGACTGAGCGACCTCACTTTCACTTTTACCTATACAGGTGTGATCTTGCTGCTTGATTTTTAAATGTCTTTGTTTTCTAATTTGAAAAATGAGGGTAATAACAGTCCTGTATTACAGAAATATTTTGAACATTAAATAAGGTAATATGAAATGAGAAAACACATACAGAACACTTAAAAGAGAACACTGAATATTTTTGGTGCACAAGAAATGCTGCTTACTGTTACTACCTATTGCTACAACTAATGCCACCAAAACTTTTAAACTATTAGACATTTAAGAGAAGGCGTTTTGTCTTATCTGTCTTTATATCCTCAGCAAAAAAAGAAAAAAAGTGCCTAGTACATAATGTATGTAAAGAAACATTTATTGAATAAATAAATACATGAGTCAATGTGATCACAAGGTGTATTTTCTACAGATTTTTTTGTGTGTGTATCTTTTTTTTAGACTCCTTGACAATAGGTGTCTTTACTGACACTATCTTCATGATCATTGTTTCAAGAAGGCCTCCTTCCACACAATAAGCCATTCTTTTGTAGTTTCTCATATACTGGTTGTGAAGTGGTTTTGTAGCATGTAAAGGAAATGGGATCATCAAAAGCTTATTTACAGGAGAAAGTATTAGAAATTTACATTTTTAACTTCCCTATCTTCTAAATCTGAAAGTACTGGAAATAAATCAGAAGGAGGTGAACCTTAGTGCATCGCAGAACATGAAAGTACCCAGAGGAAAATTATTTGGAATGTCTAAGAAAATCAAAAATTCCCAAGTTTCCCATAAAGTCTGGAGAAAAACTCAAAGAATACTCAGTTGTCGCAGGTGTCAGAGCATTGCTTTGATGGTATGAAGTGAAAGTTTGAACCTGCCACATTGGTAGGCACTTGGCTATAGGACTCTGCCTGATGGAGCTGATGATGGAAACCCTGGAGAGGACCTATCCAGGTGAACTTAATTGCCTCCTTATGTCTTGCAGGATCACACCACCCTTATTTACACATGAAAAAGCCTGGAAGCAGAGAAGCCACCCACTGTCCCCAGGTCACCAGAGAACCATTGGAGAAGTTCTGGTTCTGCAACCTAACTATCATTTTCTGCCAGTGGCCTCCACATGTGATACTTGACAGCTTACCTAGTAGGAAACAGCAAAGATGAATATAAACGCTAAGTATACCCTTCTGCAGGGCTTCCCCAGTGACTCAGTGGTAAAGGCTCCACCTACAATGCGGGAGCTGCAGGAGACCTGGGTTTGATCCCTAGGTCGGGAAGATTCCCTGGAGGAGGGCACTGGCAACCCACTCCAGTACTCTTGCCCAGAGAAGCCATGGGACAGAGGAGCCTGGCAGGCTGCAGTCCATAGGGTCACAAGGAGTCGGAAACTACTGAAGCGCCTTGCAAATGGATATGGCTGGCATATCCATTTGCAAGGACTTGAGGGTATGATGGAGGAAAATAAAACTAAATATTATAATTGTTAGATATTAGTGAGGGCAATGGCACCCCACTCCAGTACTCTTGCCTGGAAAATCCCATGGATGGAGGAGCCTGGAAGGCTGTAGTCCATGGGGTCGCTGAGGGTTGGACACGACTGAGAGATTCCCTTTCACTTTTCACTTTCATGCATTGGAGAAGGAAATGGCAACCCACTCCAGTGTTCTTGCCTGGAGAATCACAGGGACAGGGGAGCCTGGTGGGCTGCCATCTATGGGGTCGCACAGAGTCGGACACGACTGAAGTGACTTAGTAGCAGCAGTGAGGCACTAGAAAAAAAATGTGTATGTGATATTAGGAGCTCCCATGGAAAGAAGCATAAAACATTGCATGGGACGAAAAATAATTTCTACATGTAAAAATGTAATAGAATAAACTGGAAAATAAAAATGAAAGGCATATCCTAGGAAATTTCACAATAAATTTTAAAAGTTTTGAAATTCCCATAACTTATATCAAGGACAGATTCATAAACCCTAAAATTCAAGTAATAGTTTTCAGGAAGAAACGTAGTAAAAGATGAGATAGCAAATTAAAGAAATGATAAAGACATTTTGCATGAATAGGAATGCTAGTTCTCCTAATGGAAATATATATACAATTTTATATAGGGCTAATGAAAAAAAGTCACACACCCAGATTTTAACTAAATAGATCCTGGTAACATTTCTGTAGCTCCCAAATTAAAAGCATACCTTACATGCTCTCACATAGGTAAAACTGATTTTCAATCAGAAAAGAAAACAGACTAGCACTGGCCTTCTCAACTACCACATTAGAACACATGGGAAAATATTTGCAGAAAAAAAGAAAGAGAAAGAAAGAGACAGAAAAAGAGAAATTATCCTTTTCCCTAATGTCCAAATGTCACCTGAAATCAGCCAAGTATTCCTAACCTGGTCTACTCAATGTCCAGTATTAATCATCGAAGCAAAAAAGAATTTCCACTAAATCATTTCAGCATGATTTTATCTCTAGAATTTTGGTAGACACTTGAAAGTCAAGGCAACCCAAACCTTGGTGTAACTTGCTATCAAGAAGTGAAACAGCAAAATCCTAGAGGCCTAAAATAAATTCAGTCTCAGGGTTGAGTAACAAATATCTGTGGTGGATAAACAGTGAAGGAAGGGTATTCAAAGAACAGCAGAGCAGAACTTCATGGGAAATGTTCAATATAACAAATAGAATGTTTCACAATATACCTTTTATAAATAGTCAAAGTCAATCTTTCAGCCCAACACTGTATGTCCACCTTCCAAATAAATTGTACAAGAAAGCTTCACTTCCTGAAGATGCATGATATAGCAAGGGTTCATGAACTTAAAATTAGAAACCAAAACAGGACAACAGAAATAGAGTTGTTGATCCCTTATGGAAACAGAGCAGATGTCTTCTGCGTCAAAGAAAACTAGCAATCTCTGCATGAGCAGAAGTCTCTGCTATTAGCAATAGGCTGGAAGCACGAGATGGTGAAAAAGGAGAATAAAATTTAGAGCCACAGAAATGTGATGATAAAAGCAGTTTATCTAGACTGACATGAAGGTCACAATTCTACTTCCTCCTAACAAAGAGGCTTGAACCCCAAAGAAACTGGGAATAACTGATTGACATTAACGCAGACTTGTGCTGCTGTTATCCCAGTAAATTATTTCTAATTTTTATCTCTCTATATATTGTCACTCTTCAAATTATTTTTTTTATTTAAAGATATTTTTACATTTTACTGATGTTTTGTCTTTTACCAACAATGTTACACATTCATTGTAACAAAATGAACCCTTGCCACACAGTAGGTCCTTGCTGCTGCTGCTGCTAAGTCACTTCAGTCGTGTCCGACTCTGTGCAACCCCATAGACGGCAGCCTACCAGGCTCCCCCGTCCCTGGGATTCTCCAGGCAAGAACACTGGAGTGGGTTGCCATTTCCTTCTCCAATGCATGAAGTGAAAAGTGAAAGTGAAGTCGCTCAGTCATGTCCGATTCATAGACACCCCATGGACTGCAACCTACCAGGCTCCTCCGTCCGTGGGCTATTCCAGGCAAGAGTACATTTATATAATTATTTTATTAAATTATAAATATGTTGGAATTTTATATGTACTATTGTAGTAATATGATATTACATAATTTTAAAATATTTGATATGACATGTATACAATTTAACAATTAAAATATCCATTGAAAATAAACTCATGTCTTCTAATGAAGGACAGATCAGAAGGATTTGGTATATAAGACAAAAGCTGGAGTAAGTCAAAGCAAAGTTTTCTGTGTCAAAAAAGTGAGTTTCAAAATGTTGAAATAACTTTGGCTGAGTATCTAAACTATTAAAATCTAAATCAGGAATGCTTGGCTGATTTCAGGGACATTAGAATAAAAGACCATTTCTAGTCAGTCTGGTTTCCTTATCTATATAGATTTAAGAAGATAAATATAATTACTTAGAGAGGCAGTACTAAATTACACTAATTGAGAATTTTAAATTTGCTGTATTATTTTTTGGTTAAATGACCAATATGTAACAGGGGTGACTTAAGTGCTCTTTTCATCAGAATATTGAATGAACAACATTATGATACTAGGTGCAATGCAGGGAAAAAAGAGTGGTCTTAAATACAATAATGTCTTCATAAAAATGATCATTTTAATTCTGCTGTAATTAATTTCAGAAAGAAATAGATGATGAATTCCATAATCAAACCCATGTAAGCAAAATGTGGGGAAAGAATAAAGCTAGCAGGCATTTTGGTTTTCTTCTTTGCTTATTGTCATAGTTTGAAACTGGTAGTCTCAAACTGGGTAATTTGTTTTATTAAGTATTTTTTATTGAATGGATCCAATAAAACTCAGTTTTAACAACTAAAATAACATAAATCTACAAGCATTCATCATGATAATATGAAAAAATTTCTTCCTTTCCTTTATTACTATACACTGAAATTAATTAAATTATTAAACTGAAGTGAGGCCTTTGTGTTGCAGAATGGAGGAGTGTGTTAAGAAAGAGGAGCATCTTCAACTAATGGTAAATTTAGCAAATTTTATGCAATGTCTCATCAAAATGTCATGTTAAACTCTTTAGGCCTAGTTTAGAAGTAGACAGAGCATAAAAGTTAACCAGACTTCTGGAAGAGAAACCAAGTTTGCAAAAGAAGCACAAAGCCCATCCCAACACACACCTACTCAATTATTCCTCCTCGCTCTTCACAGGCAATACTCATGGACTTGAGAACAGAACAGATTTAAACTAAAGCAAGATATGACCTGTTTATATCAGATTTTTTACATATCAAGTTATTATTATACTTCTGAATCATTCTACTTTTTAATATGTAGTTTAACATGCATTTTAATAAGGCAAATAATTTTAATAATATTTGAAGTCCACAGACTCCAAATCCTTGTAAATTTTAAGTGTGAAACACAAGACTTAGATTTATTTTTTAAAAAAATCCTTTTACTTGAGGACTGTCTCAATTATCTCCATGAGCAGTATTTGAAAACTCCTTTTTCATACAAGATGATTAGAGAAGTATGCTCATGGGAAGAAATAGAGATTGAATTTGTTTCCTACTATTGGATTGGCCAAAAAGCTTCATTCAGGTTTTCTGTAAGATGTTATGGAAAAATCTGAACTAAATGTTTAGATAATCCAATACAAAACACAGTAAGCTAAAACAGAGACACTGTCTTGCTGTTGCTGCTGCTAAGTTGCTTCAGTCGTGTCTGACTCTGTGCGACCCTATAGATGGCAGCCCACCAGGCTCCTCTGTCCATGGGATTCTCCAGGCAAGAACACTGGAGTGGGTTGCCATTTCCTCCTCCAATGCATGAAAATGAAAAGTCAAAGTGAAATCGTTCAGTCGTGTCTGACTCCTAGCGACCCCATGGACTGCAGCCTACCAGGCTCCTCCGTCCATGGGATTTTCCAGGCAAGAGTGCTGGAGTGGGGTGCCATTGCCTTCTCCAAGACACTGTCTTACCATGACCCAAATAACATCATTAATAAAGATCTCATAGAAAAATGTTCTCTGTAGTTTGATAGTATGAGAAAAAGTCATAGGCTGTGAAGACTCAGACAAGTCTAAGATTATAGTTCAAAATGTGTAAGAGTGATTTGATACTTGTTTCTTTGGGAATTTCACATGCTTCCAAGTCTGTTTCCTTTCTGGTAAACTGGTGATGGCTTCCTAGGTGGTTCAGTGGTAAAAGAATCCACCTGCCAGTGTAGGAGACATGAATTGGATCCCTGTGTCTGGAAGATTCCCTGGAGAAGGAAATGGTGACTCACTCCAGTATTCTTTCCTGGGAAATCTCATGGACAGAAGAGCCTGACAAGCTACAGTCCATGGCATCACAGAGTCAGACATGACTGAGTGAGTGAGCACAAATTGGGGATAATGATTTCTATTTCACTGAATTATTGATAAAGACAGATAACAGCATAGCATGAAAAATGACAAGCACAATGTCAGAAAAATAATTTTCTGAGTATATTCTAATTTCCTTCTAATTTCTAATTAGGAAACTTACAAGGAAATTTCTAATTTTCTTCCTGTTGGTTTGCTAGTAGCAAGTAGCACAGGCACTATATTCAAAACTCCTATTTTTACTATTTCAGAAAAATCATTGTATTTTCTTTCTTCTAAACTGTAACATGAAACTTCAGCTTCTGTGCTAGGATTGTGGGGTTCAGAGCCGAAATTTAAAACAAATTTCCTATAAGGAAAGATATCTGTGTGTGTGTGTGTGTGTGTGTGTGTGTGTGTGCTCATGCACATTTGTATATTGGGGGTGAAGTGAAATGATAGAGGAAAAGAGGTTAATACAAAAAAAAATGATTATGTGGCATAAAAGATGAAGTTTTTATTGAAACTATATGGAAGAATTAAGGAGCATCATTAGCAAGAGAAGGGACCAGTAGGAGAGCAAAACAGCAGACTGCAAAGACCATAGGCTGAAAAAATTCCTTTCTCCTATCTGAATAGAGACAGAAAACCAGTCACAGCCAACCTGGGTTTTGAAGCTTCATGTAATGTCTGCTGCTACTGCTGCTAAGTCGCTTCAGTCGTGTCCGACTCTGTGCGACCTCACAGACGGCCTCCCACCAGGCTCCTCCGTCCATGGGATTTTCCAGGCAAGAGTACTGGAGTGGGGTGCCATCGCCTTCTCCCATCTAATGTCTAAGAGTTCCCATAATAAATTCCTCTCAAGTTTTCAAACCAAGCAGACTACTTTTTTATTATTAAAAACAAACCAAGCAAAAAAAAAAAAAACCAAACCACTCATGCTCATCATTTAACTTAGGCATATAAGCACATTTGTTTGTGCTTTAATAGAGTGAGATTCAATTTGAGATGCAGATTAAGACACTGAAAAATGACCTTTAATTAAATTGTCAAGACAGGAAAAGAACAACATTCAGTCCATGCAAGGGTGTGGTGACCCGGAAATTGCTATTCCATGCTGATAGACTTGTCTAGACTGGTACAAAATATCTGGAAATAAGTTTATCGTTATATGTAAATACATTTTAAAATGTGTAATATATCCACAATTTATTCCACTAACCCCGTTTACCAATGTCTCCCAGAAGAATCGAAGAGATGCTTCAAATTGTTGTAAGAATGGGATATTTAACTGCTGGAGCAGTGCAACCTCTGTAAACTTGAAAACTGACCCATTAGCACTCCATTTGGACAGGACCTAAGAGTGAAAGAAAGCTTCTGAGAAAAGAATCAAAACTGAGGATGAAAGGAAAAGTAAAAGCAAAAAAAAAAAAAGATTTAAACCAAAGTGAGGAAGCAGCCTACAGTCAGAATATCTCAGAAAATAAGCTGCCATGCTGTTGTTCATTATAGAAATCAACAGAGGCGGAGTCTGTGAACTGATCAAAGCTTTCTTTAAATATGCTTTCATCCTAAAAGCTTGTGAAGTCTAATATCTGTGTGAAAATATACAGTATAAAATTACTACAAGAAAAAAATACAAATAGCAATCTTACAATGAAAGTATGCCATAAAGATATGCCCTTAAGCTAAGCTAAATTACATTTAAAAATTATACAAAACATGAAAAAATATAATATAAAAGAAAAATTTGAAAAGAGGTCTCAGTACTCAGGAAAAATGAGAAACAAAAATTATTATTATTTAGAAAACAGCGATGAACTAGAAAGAATACAAATGTGAATAAACACTGATACCTCAAAAGACATAGAAGTTGTAAAGGTGTAACTTTTTAAAATAAAATAAAAGCTTGAAGAAAAATAAAAGTATTAGGAAGAAAGGAAAACATGAAAGATTGGAAAAGAAAGTCTAAATTAAAAAATAAGAGTTTTGGAGCTGAAGATCAAAGCAAAGTAATAAAATAACTTTCCCCAAATAAAAATTAAAAATATATTTGAAACTAAAAATTGAGATAGCATATCATAAACCTAAAGTTGTTTGCTCCAGAGGTATCAATACCACATTACATATTGAAATAAAATTACTAGATTCTTAATAATTATAATCAAAATCAATTTTCCATCAAGAAAATTTAATATTTGTTTTCTATAAGTAAGTATAAATTATCACAAGGATTTCAAGAGCTATATACTTAAGCAACAAGAAAATGGAGAAAAATATTTAATGTATTCAAGGAAAAAATTGTAAGCTAATGATTTTATTTCTAAGAAAAGTGACTTTCAATTATAAAGGACACAGACAAGCTGTGATTAATATGTAAGAATTCAAAGAATACTGTTCCCATGAGCGTTACCTAAGCAACCTATTAGAATAAACTACAGACAACTTAATGACTTAAGATGCATGAACGGAACTGGCACTGAGTACTAAATATACAGTTGCCTATCGAATTAAGATGAGATGAGGGCTAAGAAGAAAATACTAGCATGAAATGGCTATTATTCTGGCAATTTGTTTATAAAGGCTATCTAGCATTAAGGACTCCAATGCTGGTGGTAACTGGAAAACAAAGTCTTTGCTATTTGAACTGCTAAAATTGTCACCAGTATTGAACTGGGCACAGTGCTGGTGAAAGAGGACACACTAACCATGTAATTATATATGTAACTTAGTGGCAAAAGGGCAATAGGTGTAAGAACTATGAATTGAGAAGGCTTTACTTAGGGCAATTTTGTTTTAGCTGAAGAGAGATAATGACAAGTTCAGGTGATTAATTATCAATCCAAGGCAAAATTTGAATACCGGAGTGACACTTGGCAGCATTTAAGAAGCATTTAATTGCCTGTCACTAGAGAGTAGACAGAATAGAAGACTAGGTTCAAAACTTAATCATAAAACTAGTGAAGCATCAAAGAAAATTCAATTTTCAGCCCAGTAGATCTCCTAGACTAAGGTCAGAGTTCTAATAATAAAGGCATATTCCGCTGAGATTTGGAATAAAGATAATTGATTAGATGAAGTTGAGAACCTTGAAGTTCCATTTCCCCCCAAACCTTGTCAGTAGTGGGGGTAAGTCACACTCCTTTGAAGATTGTAGTTCTGTTTTAAAGGAGACTCTGCTTAAAGATCATGCAGAGGATTCAATGAGTTATGTGCTTTCATTCAAAGCCAGTATTTCCACCTGTGCACCCTCCATCCCAAGGATCTACCCTTATCTCCCTCCAAGTAAACAGACTAATGTGTTTGCGCTAAGTCACTTAAGTCCTGTCTGACTCTTTGTGACCCTATGGACTGTAGCCCGCCAGGCTCCTCTGTCCATGGGATTTTCCAGACAAGAATACTGGAGTGGGTTGCCATTTTCTTCTCCAGGGGATCTTCCCAACCCAGGGATCAAACCCTCATCTCTTATGTCTCTTGCATTGAAAGGGAGGTTCTTTACCACTAGTGCCATCTGGGAAGATGAAACAGACTAATAAAGAGGGTCAAATACCAGTACAGTAAGTACTGAGCTAGCCATAGGACAAAAGAGTCTATGCCAAAGGAAATGCAAGATCTGCTTAAAAGGCCCAAGAGAGCATGAAAGAAACTATCCTGAAGGCGGTGGACCAAGAAGTAAAGAACATAAGTTGGATAGCAATTGTATTGATATGGCATATTCTCCTATGATCATGATTTAACACATTGGCAAGGCAGTGGTAAAACATTGCTAGGATGTGAAACAGAAAGTCTGAAACCTGATGATCCGCATGAGTAAAGCAGAAATGACAGAACTGAGTGACAGAAGAGGAAAGTATGAAATGATTTACAGAAACATGCCTGCTATAGTGATATACTATGAAAGATCAGAACAACAACAATCCAGGAGATCCTGAAGCAGACTATTGGTGTAGTCGTGGTAGGATTTCCTCCAGAGCCCCCTGTCTGCAGCTCATACCAGTAAAATGCTTGATACTGCTTTAAAGGAGACAGATGAAGTCAGGGACCTATTGTACCTGAAGTATTCCCATCATCCGTCAGTACTCCTCCTGTATAGGTCCTTTGATGAGACAACATATGAAGAAACAGAAGTCTGAGCCTTTTTGGTGCTCCGCTAGAGGAACTCTCTCACTCACCCAGGAACTGTGTGTGGCTTTTCTGAGCCAGTGGCAGGAACCACACTTCTGTGGCCATCTCACGTGCAAGACATTTCCTCAACTACTGATGATTGCCACTTCCACTCTCAACAGTGTTTCGTAAATAGTGAAAAACTGCTGCACATCCTTCCTTTGCAGCATTTCACCTTTAAAAAAAAAAAAGAGGGTGACTCACTTTGCTATTTTGTCCATTAAAAAAACAAACAAACAAACAAAAACTGAACACTGGAATTGTTGGTTCATAAAGAAGACTGAAAAAAAAGATCTTCACAACCCAGATAATCACGATGGTGTGATCACTGACCTAGAGCCAGACATCCTGGAATGTGAAGTCAAGTGGGCCTTAGGAAGCATCACTACGAACAAAGCTAGTGGAGGTGATGGAATTCCAGTTGAGCTATTCCAAATCCTGAAAGATGATGCTGTGAAAGTGCTGCACTCAATATGCCAGCAAATTTGGAAAACTCAGCAGTGGCCACAGGAATGGAAAAGGTCAGTTTTCATTCCAATTCCAAAGAAAGGCAATGCCAAAGAATGCTCAAACTACTGCACAATTGCACTCATCTCACACGCTAGTAAAGTAATGCTCAAAATTCTCCAAGCCAGGCTTCAGCAATATGTGAACCGTGAACTTCCAGATGTTCAAGCTGGTTTTAGAAAAGGCAGAGGAACCAGAGATCAAATTGCCAACATCTGCTGGATCATGGAAAAAGCAAGAGACTTCCAGAAAAGCATCTATTTCTGCTTTATTGACTATGCCAAAGCCTTTGACTGTGTGGATCACAAGAAACTGTGGAAAATTCTGAAAGATGGGAACAGCAGACCACCTGACCTGCCTCTTGAGAAACATGTATGCAAGTCAGGAAGCAAGAGTTAGAACTGGACGTGGAACAACAGACTGGTTCCAAATAGGAAAAGGAGTTTGTCGAGGCTGTATATTGTCACCCTGCTTATTTAACTTATATGCAGAGTACATCATGAGAAATGCTGGGCTGGAAGAATCACAAGCTGGAATCAAGATTGCTGGGAGAAATATCAATAACCTCAGATATGCAGATGACACCACCCTTATGACAGAAAGTGAAGAGGAACTCAAAAGCCTCTTGATGCAAGTGAAAGTGGACAGTGAAAAAGTTGGCTTACAGCTCAACATTCAGAAAACGAAGATCATGGCATCTGGTCCCATCACTTCATGGGAAATAGATGGGGAAACAGTGGAAACAGTGTCAGACTTTATTTTTCTGGGCTCCAAAATCACTACAGATGGTGACTGCAGCCATGAAATAAAAAGACCCTTACTCCTTGGAAGGAAAGTTATGACCAACCTAGATAATATATTCAAAAGCAGAGACATTACTTTACCAACAAAGGTTCGTGTAGTCAAGGCTATGGTTTTTCCTGTGGTCATGTATGGATGTGAGAGTTGAACTGTGAAGAAGGCTGAGCACCAAAGAATTGATGCTTTTGAACTGTGGTGTTGGAGAAGACTCTTGAGAGTCCCTTGGACTGCAAGGAGATCCAACCAGTCCATTCTAAAGGAGATCAGCCCTGGGATTTCTTTGGAGGGAATGGTGCTAAAGCTGAAACTCCAGCACTTTGGCCACCTCATGTGAAGAGTTGACTCACTGGAAAAAACTCTGATACTGGAAGGGATTTGGGGCAAGAGGAGAAGGGGATGACAGAGGATGAGATGGCTGGATGGCATCACTGACTCGATGGACGTGAGTCTGGGTGCACTCCGCGAGTTGGTGATGGACAGGGAGGCCTGGCGTGCTGCGATTCATGGGGTCGCAAAGAGTCGGACACGACTGAGCGACTGATCTGATCTGAAAGAAGACTGAGCACTGAAGAATTGATGCTTTTGAACTGTGGTGTTGGAGAAGACTCTTGAGAGTCCCTTGGACTGCAAGGAGATCCAACCAGGCCATCCTAAAGGAAATCAGTCCTGAATATTCATTGGAAGTGAATGAGTGAAGTCACTCAGTCATGTCCGACTCTTTGCAACCCCGTGGATTGTAGCCTACCAGGCTCCTCCATCCATGGGATTCTCCAGGCAAGAATACTGGAGAGGGTTGCCATTCATTGGAAGGACTGATGCTAAAGCTGAAGCTCTCATACTTTGGCCACCTGATGTGAAGAACTGACTCATTGAAAAAGACCCAGGTGTTGGGAAGTGTCAGGTTCGGCCCCAGCAGGATCCTAGGGTACCCTCAGGATGGATGGCGTTGGCAAGAGAGATGACACAGGTCTTATAATGAACTGGAACCTGATGGTCCAGGGTCTAACAATAAGAAAGTAAAGAAGAAAGAAGAAAGAAAGAGGCTGATGTTCCTTGGTTTACACAGAAGGCCAATAAAGCCCCTGACATGGGACTTGCTCTGTTCACAGAGGCCACAGGCGCCCTCTTGATGGGGTGAAGATGCAGAGCGCCTTCTCCCCCAAGCTAAGATGCAGAGAGCCTTCTCGATTGGGTCTTAGAAGTCCAGGCAAAACAGTGAACTCAGAGAGCCTCTGTGCTCCAGGGAATCAGCCTGAAAAAAGGAGAGAGAGAGAGAGAGAGAGAGAGAGAGAGAGAGAGAGAAAGAAAGAAAGAAACAGAGGCCAGAGCTCTGGCAAAGCAGGATCTGCAGCTTTATTTTCAAAAGGAGCTTTTATACCCTGAGTTACACATTTCCAGAAGTGAAAGATACAAAGTCATGCAGAATCAGCTCAACATTACATCAGTTTTACCTTTATCGAAACCAGGACATTTTCTGCATAACTTTCCACAAACAAGGGTCTTATGTTATGTACATTATCTTCTGGCCCTGTGGCCTGCTAACATTTTGACTCTTTTCTGATAAAGGTTGGTCAACCAGAAAACTTGTTTTCCCTTAAAGTGTTTTACTTTATTCATCCAATCTACTAAATAATGTTACATTCTTATGGAACAAAGGTGCAGTGGGTTACAACTAAGAAAGAACTTATTAACTCAAAGGTCTTATGTTGCTAATGCCAAGGCTACTACTTGTTTTTTCTACATTTTAACTATATTAGCTAATGCACTCCCAGGCACACAATAGATATGCAGACTTGGCAGCAAGCATTGGCTCAACAATGCAGTATTATTCTAATAAAACTTTTTCATCACTTGAAGGTTATGGTTGGGATGTTGTGAACAATCATGTGCGTTGGTTGCAAGAGTATAGGCAAACCTGCCAAGCAAGCTAAAATGGTAACAGAGGGGTTAGAATTAAAATACTCCTTTCAAGCCCAGGAGACTAATTAAGTAGAGCCTTAAGCTGATTTTCTTCAGAGAAAGGTGGTCGGGGATACACCCTGTTAATGTCAGAAGAGTTGGTGAAAGGCATACTATAGTAAACAGTAGACAGACAGATTTTGGTTTCGGGGTAGATGCTGGAGCAGGTCCAGGAAATCCCTCGAGCCTTGATCCGCCTTTGCCTGTCAGGTCTTCTCCACATGACCTTTGTCATGGGTGGGCTTTCCTGTGGTGGTTCCCAGCAGGGAAGGATTGAGGGCAGGAGAAGGGGATGACAGAGGATAAGGTGGTTGGATGGCATCATTGACTCAATAGACATGAGGCTGAGCAAAGTTTGGGAGATAGTGAAGGACATGGAAGCCTGGCATGCTGCAGTCCATAGGGTCTCAAAGAGTCGGACATGACTTAGTGACTGAACAGCAACAACATGGTAGATCATCATTTTTAGTCTTTTGAGAAACTTCAATATATAGTGGTGCACTAATTTACATTCCCACCAACAAGGTACAAAGATTCCCTTTTCTCCACATACTTGCCCACATCTCTTTTTGTGGTCTTTGATGATAGCCATTCTGACAGGCATCAGGTAATATCTCATTGTAATTTTAATTTGCATTTATCAGCTGATTAAGGATATTGATTATATTTTCTTATGCCTGTTGGCCATCTGTATGTCTTCTTTGGAAGAATGCCTATTCAAGTCTCTACAGACTTTTTAATCTGCCTTTTTTTTTTTTGATGTTGAGTTGTATAGGCTATTTATATCTTTGGATATTAACCCTTTATTGGTCATTATTTGCAAATATTTTCTCCCATTCATCAGGCTATATTTTGTCTTGTCAAAGGTTTCTTTTCCTGTGCAAAAACTTTTAAGGTTTAATTAGGTCCCATTTGTTCATTTTTGCTTTTATTTCCTGTGCTTTAGGAGACAAATTAAAAAAAATACTGCTATAATATATGTCAAAGAGTATTCAGCCTGTTTTCTTCAAGAAGTTTTATGGTTTCAGGTACCTGCCTCCTTTATCATAGATTAATCAACCATAAACATGTGGCTTTATTTCTGGCCTCTTTATTCTGACCCATTGATCTTTGTGTCTTTTTTTCTGCATGTACTATGCTGTTGCGATTACTGTTGCTTTGTATTATAGTCTAAGGTCTAAGAATGTGATTTTTTCAAATTTTCCATGTGGTTACAGTTATAGTGGAGAAGGGCTATTGGAAACCTCTAAAACTTTCCATTTCCCCAGAAAATAATATTAAATATGAAACAACAACACATTTTTGAAGGAATAGATTATTTACTATCACTCTAAATTTTTTAAGGTGACAGGTGTGGTAGTTCTTACCACCTCCATATAGTTCAGCAGTCTAACCCCTAAAAATGTGGACAGATTTATGGGTGACAGTAGCCTAATATTAGTAAAGACTACTAAGTAGTAGTTTCAATTGTAGAAGTTGTGAGAGGATGGCATCTTTTCTAGGACATATGAATTTAACTTCCAACACATGCAGGTACTGATTTGGCTAAGATTACTTTTCAGAGCTATTCAGAAGGATAATGAGAAACTGTTTACATCACAAAATATGGAAAACAGTATACATTATGTTTTGGTCCCAGAGCTATATTAACTTTCAAAAGTAACTTGACCTTCTGATTATTCCCCGGATCATCACTTTGGTCCAGTTTAGTATTTATACCTCATTGACAGACAGTCAAACAGGAAATGGAAAAGAGCATAGAGGGCTTAGCAAGAAACTCAGGCTCCAGAGTGTGGGAGATAAACTGCATAAAGATTCAAAGATCAGCCATGTAAATGAAATTTTATGGATCTAGAAATCCAGGTCATATTGGGATGTGTAATGTAAAGTATAGGACAAAATACACTTGCATGACCCACAAGTAATAAACAGCATACTCAATAGTATCTTTTTCTTTTCAAATTTTTATTGGGGTATGATTGATTTACAACATAGTATTAGTTTCAGGTATATAGCAAAGTGAATCTGTTATATATATACATTTATCCACTATTTTTTAGATTTTATTCACATATGAGCCATTACAGAGTATAAAGTAGGATTCCCTGTGCTATATAGTAGATTCTTACTAGTTATCTATTTTATATATAACAGTGTGTATATTTCAATGTCAATCTTCCAATTTATCCGTCCCCTCCCCCTTAGCTCCCAGTAACTGTAAGTTTATTTTCCACATCTGTAATTGTGTTTCTGTTTTTGAACTTACCTACAAAGCATATCCTTTTTTAAAAAAAACAGACTTTATTTAGAGTAAGTTTAAATTCATAACAAAATTGAGTCACAGTCACAGAGATTCCCATATACTTCCTTTCCCAAGTCATGCATGACTTCTTCCATTATCAACATTCCCTACCAGAATGGTGCATTTTAACAATTGATAAGACTACATTGACACATTAATATTACCCAAAATTCAGTTTTATATAAGGATTCAGATTGGTGCTATAAATTCTATGGGTTGGGACAAAGGTATAATGATATATATCCAGCCAAGGGATGAGGAGACATTTGTCCTGACCTCTTATATTTGCTAAGAGAATGCAATGGTCATAGCAAACACCCTCTTCCAATAGCACAAGAGATGACTACATATGGACATCACCAGAGGGTCAACACTTAAATCAGATTGATTATATTTTTTGCACCCAAAATGGAGGAGCTCTGTACTGTCAGCAAAAACAATACCTGGACCTGACTGTGGCTCAGATAATGAATCACTATTGCAAAACTCAGATTTAAAGAAAGTAGGGAAAACCACTAGGCCATTCAGGTATGACCTAAATCAAATTCCTTATGATTATACAGTGGAAGTGACAAGTAAATTCAGCAGATTAGATCTGATAGACAGAGTACCTGAAGAGCTATGGACAGAGGTTCATAACATTGTACAGGAGTCAATGATCAAAACTATCCCCAAGAAAAGAAACACAAAATAGGCAAAATGGTTGTCTGAGGAGGCACTACAAATAGCTAAGAGAAGAAGAGAAGCAAAAGGCAAAGGAGAAAAAGAAAGATATATCCTTCTGAATGCAAAGTTCCAAAGAATAGCAAGGAGAGATAAGAAAGCTTTCCCATGTGAACAATGCAAAGAAATAGAGAAAAACAATACAATGAGAAAGATAAGACATCTCTTCAAGAAAATCAGAGATACCAGGGGTACATTTCATGCAAAGATGGGCACAATAAAGGACAGAGACACTATGGACCTAACAGAAGCAGAAGATATTAAGAAGAAGTGGCAAAAATACACAAAAGAACTATACAAAAAAGATCTTAATTACTCAGATAAGCACGGTCATGCGATCACTTAGCTAGAGCCAGACATCCTGGAGTATGAAGTCAAGTGGTCCTTAGGAAACATCACTGTAAACAAAGCTAGTGGAGGTGATAGAATTCAAACCAAGCTATTTCAAGTCCTAAAAGATAATGCTGTGAAAGTGCCACAACATGCCAGCGCATTTAGAAAACTCATCAATGGCTACAGGACTGGAAAAGGTCAGTTTCATTCAAATCCCAAAGAAAGGCAATCTCAAAGAAGGTTCAAACTACCACACAATTACACTCATTTCATATGCTAGCAAAGTAATGCTCAAAACCCTTCCGGCTAGGCTTCAAAAGTATGTGAACTGAGAACTTCCATATATTCAGCCTGGATTTAGAAAAAGCAGAGGAACCAAAGATCAAACGGCTGACATCTATTGGTTCATAGAATAAGCAAGAGAATGCCAGAAAAACATCTAATTCTCCTTCATTGGCTATGCTAAAACCTTTTACTGTGTGGATCACAACAAACTGTGGAAAATTCTTAAAGAAATGGAAATACCAGACCACCTGACCTGCCTTCTGAGAATTCTGTATGCAGGTCAAGAAGCAACAGTTAGAATCGGACATGGAACAACAGACTGGTTCCAAATTGGGAAAGGAGTATGACAAGGCTGTATATTGTCACCCTGCTTTTTAACTTATATGCAGAGTACATCATGAGAAACGCTGTACTGGATGTAGCACAAGCTGCAATCAAGATTGCTGGGAGAAATATCAATAACCTCAGATATGCAGATGACACCACCCTTATGGCAGAAAGTGAAAAAGAACTAAAGAACCTCTTGATGAAAGTGAAAGAGGAGACTGAAAAATTTGGCTTAAAACTCAACATTCAGAAAACTAAGATCATGGCATCTGGTCCCATCACTTCATGGGGCCAGACTGCCAATGCAGGAGATATAAGAGATGTAGGTTTTATCTCTGGCCTGGGAACACCCCTGGAGCAGGGTATGGCAACCCATTGTAGTATTCTTGCCTAGAGAATCCCAGGGACAGAGGAGCCTAGCAGTCTACAGTCCATAAGGTCACAGGAGTTGGACATGACTTAGTGACTAAACCACCACCAGAAAATATAAAGAACCAAACAGACCTGAAAGATACATTAACTCAAGTTAAAAATATATTAGAAGGAATCTGCAGTAGATTAGATGATACACAAGAATGGATCTGTGAAATGGAAGACTGCTGCTGCTGCTAAGTCGCTTCAGTCGTGTCCGACTCTGTGCAACCCCATAGACGGCAGCCCACCAGGCTCCCCTGTCCCTGTGATTCTCCAGGCAAGAACACTGGAGTGGGTTGCCATTTCCTTCTCCAATGCATGAAAGTGAAAAGTGAAAGTGAATTTGCTCAGTCCGACTCTTAGCGACCCCATGGACTGCAGCCTACCAGGCTCCTCCATCCATGGGATTTTCCAGGCAAGAGTACTGGAGTGGGGTGCCATTACCTTCTCCGGAAATGGAAGACAGAGTAGTGCAAATAATCTTAGCTTTTGTTTGTTTCCTTAGCAAGAAAAGAAATAAACTTAAAATGAGGATCCTTTTTAAGTTACTTCTGGGAAAACATCCAGCATACAAACTTTCATATTCTAGGGGTCCTAGAAGAAGGAGTAAGAAATAAAGATGCAGATAACTCATTTGAAGGAGTAGGGGTTGAAAATTTCCTTAACTTGGGAAAGGAAATAGACACCTAGGTTTAAGAAGCCCAGAGAGTTACAAATAAGACAAAGAGGTTCACGTCACTACACATTGTACTTAAAATGTCAAAGATAATGCTTTATACTCACTTTTATTTCATCTTATATTTATCATTTCACAATATATGTGGGAATATATGTCTATTATTTCACAACATGTCACTATTGCGGAATCATAAATTTCTATAACCACATAGTTTTCTATTATATTGATGTGTCTTAACTCTTTTTTTAAAATTTTTATTTATTTTTTATTTTTATTATTATGTTTTTTTACTTTACTATATTGTATTGGTTTTGCCATACATCAACATGCATCTGCCATGGGTGTACACGTGTTCCCCATTCTGAACTCTCCTCCCACCTCCCTCCCCATACCATCCCTCTGGGTCATCCCAGTGCACCAGCCCCAAGCTTCCTGTATCCTGTGGTGAACCTGGACTGGCTATTCGTTTCTTATATGATATTATACATGCTTTGATGCCATTCTCCCAAATCATCCCCCCCCATCTCTCCCACAGAGTCCAAAAGACTGTTTTATACCATCAGTGTCTCTTTTGCTGTCTCATATACAGGGTTATTGTTACCATCTTTCTAAATTCCATATATATGTGTTAGTATACTGTACTGGTGTTTTTCTTTCTGGCTTACTTCACTCTGTATAATCAGCTCCAGTTTCATCCACCTCATTAGAACTGATTCAAATGTATTCTTTTTAATGGCTGAGTATTGTGTATATGTACCACAGCTATCAGCAGATGAATGGATAAGAAAGCTGTCTTTCCATCTCTTTAACAAGTGGTGCTGGGAAATCTGGTCAACCACTTGTAAAAGAATGAAACTAGAACACTTTCTAACACCATACACAAAAATAAACTCAAAATGGATTAAAGATCTAAACATAAGACCAGAAACTATAAAACTCCTAGAGGAGAACATAGGCAAAACACTCTCTGACATACATCACAGCAGGATCCTCTATGACCCACCTCCCAGAATATTGGAAATAAAAGCAAAAATAAACAAATGGGACCTAATTAACCTTAAAAGCTTCTGCACATTAAAGGAAACTATTAGCAAGGTGAAAAGACAGCCTTCAGAATGGGAGAAAATAATAGCAAATGAAGCAACTGACAAACAACTAATCTCAAAAATATACAAGCAACTCCTACAGCTCAACTCCAGAAAAATAAATGACCCAATCAAAAAATGGGCCAAAGAACTAAATATACATTTCTCCAAAGAAGACATACAGATGGCTAACAAACACATGAAAAGATGCTCAACATCACTCATTATCAGAGAAATGCAAATCAAAACCACTATGAGGTACCATTTCACACCAGTCAGAATGGCTGCGATCCAAAAGTCTACAAATAATAAATGCAGGAGAGGGTGTGGAGAAAAGGGAACCCTCTTACACTGTTGGTGGGAATGCAAACTAGTACAGCCACTATGGAGAACAGTGTGGAGATTCCTTAAAAACTGGAAATAGAACTGCCTTATGATCCAGCAATCCCACTGCTGGGCATACACACTGAGGAAACCAGAAGGGAAAGAGACACGTGTACCCCAATGTTCATCGCAGCACTGTTTATAATAGCCAGGACATGGAAGCAACCTAGATGCCCATCAGCAGATGAATGGATAAGAAAGCTGTGGTACATATACACAATGGAGTATTACTCAGCCATTAAAAAGAATACATTTGAATCAGTTCTAATGAGGTGGATGAAACTGGAACCTATTATACAGAGTGAAGTAAGCCAGAAGGAAAAACACCAATACAGTATACTAACGCATATATATGGAATTTAGAAAGATGGTAACAATAACCCTGTGTACGAGACAGCAAAAGAGACACTGATGTATAGAACAGTCTCATGGACTCTATGGGAGAGGGAGAGGGTGGGAAGATTTGGGAGAATGGCATTGAAACATGTAAAATATCATGTATGAAACGAGATGCCAGTCCAGGTTCGATGCACGATACTCGATGCTTGGGGCTAGTGCACTGGGACGACCCAGAGGGATGGTATGGGGAGGGAGGAGGGAGGAGGGTTCAGGGTGGGGAACACATGTATACCTGTGGCGGATTCATTTTGATATTTGGCAAAACTAATAAAATTATGTAAAGTTTAAAAATAAAAAAAAAAAAAAAAAGAAACCTGTCTTAACTCTTTTAACCTGTTCCTTATTAATGGACACTTAGGAAGTTTAAAATATTTTATTTTTACAAACAATATGGCAATATTTACTTTTCTTTCTCTGGAAGTACACCTGTAAAATAAATTCCCCAAAGTGAATTTGGTATGCAAAGATTATTAATTTTTTTTATTTCTTAAATTTTTCTGATAAATTTTCTTACAAATTTTCTTCCTTGGATTGTGCACAAATTTTTCCTGAGACAGCAATGTACAAAAGTTCCTGATATTCAAAATATTACAAATGGGGAGTATTATCAAATTTTTTGGATTTTCACTTTACTAATAGAGGAAAATGATATTTCAATGCAATTTTACTGTCCATCTCTGTTTTTAACAAGGTTGGACATCTTTAATTATGTACATGGATAAGTTGTTTCTGCCTTTTTGTGTGCTGCCTAGTCACATAATTTGCCCATTTGTTTATGAGTTTATTGATTTTATCCTTATCAACACTTGTAAAATCTTTACAGATTTGAAATATTTGGTCTTGTTTGTGATAAGACTGCAAATAATTTTCACATAAATTATCTTGTGATTAACCAATCAGAAATTCATTGTAATGTTATTGAAATCAATCTTTATTTTGTTGATTCAGGATTTTGAGCCATAGTTAGAAAGCATTTCTTATACCAAAACATTTATTATTTTACATTCCTAACATTTGTATTATTATCATTAATCTCTTGATTAGTTGGACTTCCCCCTCAAATATAATATTCCAGTAAGGACTCATTGATGCTGTATTTTTTTATTTTCTAAATTCAATGAGTTTTACAAACACTTTCATATTTTTGGAGGTTGCATGTGGTTCAGAGGAAGTCTGAGACTAAATAAATTACCTTCTTTTCACCTCTGAAATTGGACAATTCTTATTTTTGCTATTTCTATAATGATATGCCTTTATTTTTATAGAAATATACAAAGTACAGCTTAATATTTCTTCATTAATCACATTATATTAGTTGGGGGGAAGTAGTATTTCCTTTGCTCAATAAATATATATATGTGTGTGTGTATATATAATATAATATATATTATAATAATTATATTAATTATATATTAATTATAATTAACAAAATATAATATAATATATATGTGTGTGTGTATATATATATATGTATATTTATTGAGCAAAGGAAATACTACTTCCCCCAACTAATATAATATTATTAATGAAGAAATATTAAGCCTTACTTTATATATTTCCTTAAAAATAAAGGCATATCATTATAGAAGTAGCAAAAATAAGAATTGTCCAATATATATACACACACATTGGAGAAGGCAATGGCACCCCACTCCAGTACTCTTGCCTGGAAAATCCCATGGACATGAACGGAGGAGCCTGGTAGGCTGCAGTCCATGGGGTCGCTAGGAGTTGGACACTACCGAGTGACTTCACTTTCACTTTTCACTTTCATGCATTGGAGAAGGAAATGGCAATCCACTCCAGTGTTCTTGCCTGGAGAATCCCAGGGACGGGGGAGCCTCTTGGGCTGCCGTCTCCGGGGTCGCACAGAGTCAGACACGACTGAAGCTACTTAGCAGCATACACATACACATATATATGTATACACTGAGCAACTGAACTGAGCTGAAATGAACTGAACTTGAGTCCTGGAGGCCAGAAGTCTGAATTCAAGTTTGCATCAAGGCAGTGCTGCTGTTGGAGGGTCTAGGAAAAAGTTCTTGTCCTCTTCGAGATTCTAGTGGCTTCAGACTTGCCTTGGCATTCCTTGGCTCATGGTTTAATCTTTCCAATTCCTAACTTCACATCACCTTCTTCTCTGTGTGTGGTTAGGGCTAACCCAGATAGATTAGGGTAAACTCCTCCTCTCAACATCCTTAACTTTTCATATCTTTTGTTGTATTCTGGAGAATAGAACTTATCTCTTTTGAAGACACCACTGAGCCTGCTACATAGAGCTTGTATTATATGCCAGCACTCATAAAGTGTAGGTATGGGTTCAAATGGAAGAAAAACCACAAATGAATAAATTTAAAAATACCAGCTAGTGATCAGTGCATGCAGATAATTAAAAGAAAATAATGTTACAGAGAGCTATCAGGTGACTACTTTAAATTAATTGTTCTAGACAGAACTCGCTGAGTTAGTAATATCTTAATAATATTAACAATCTGAATGACAAGAAAGGAGTTAAAAGTTCAAGTGTCTGGGGAATGAGGATCCCAGGCAAAGGAAGCAGCTGATGTAAAGGCTCTAAAGCTAAAACAGTTTTACCATTTTTACCAAAAAGAATATTAATTCTTTTTAGTTGATTAGCTTGCTGTCTGAATTGATAAATGGAAATCTCTGTCTTAAAAATTAACATGTGCAAGGAAGAAGGTGTGCCTGTACTTACGCAGCATTTCTAATAAGTCAGTCAATAAAAAAATGTCTAAAAATAATAGAAAAAGAAAATCACATAGCTACAGCATAATAGATGAAAAAAAGCAGATATGCTTAGCAATGCAGACATGAACCAACTCAGACAGGGTAAAGGAGCTTGTACATCAGGGTAAGGAGCTTTTATGAAGACCCATGCTTATGTTCAGACTTCATCTTACATCACATTTATCATTCTTAATATATTATACAGTATTATGCTTCTCATTAGATATTTGCTACAATCTGATTTCCTTAAACAAATTAGCTTATTCCTAGCCCCTGATTTGCTATGTGTTGAGATGAATCTTTGCAGAAATAATTTATTTCTAATTACTGTCACCTGAAACACTAATATTAGCATAAAATGTATCTGATTCCAATAATAATTATAAAATTGATTGACTCACGTTCCATGTGTCAAATGCTTTTTAGTTGATTAGCTTGCTATCTGAATTGATAAATGGAAATCTCTGTCTTAAAGATTAACATGTGCAAGGAAGAAGGTTTGCCTGTACTTACACAGCATTTATAATAAGTCAGTCAACAAAAAGATGTCTAAAAAAATAACTGATGATAAACAGAATCTCCAAGGGTCACTTTCACTTTGTGTTATATGGGCTTATTTTTTAAATAAGGATTGGTGTTTCACACTATTTTCTCTTTGCATTGTAATTTAGATAGGGTTGCTTAAAGAACTCTCCTATACCATCTTATAGTGCTTCTTGATGTGAAATTCCCAAGAGCTAAAATATTGCATCTCATGAAACGCTTTTCAGAAATATAAGCATCCTAGACAGATAACATATTAAGCAGTGAATGTATCATCAGTTAATCAGAGATTAGTAAGCCAGTCAGCTACATGCCTGACAGAATTAGCAAATCAGCAGCTCTTGGCAGAATCTGGCTGCAGTCTTTTTCTGTTTGGCTAGTAGAAACACGTTTGCACAAAATTTGAGTTTAAAGACTTTAAACAGGCAGGCTTCTGACCATTCTCCAGCGGCCCTCTGGTCTTCTATCTTCTTTCTGCTGCACTCAAATCACAAATTTATGTTATTTCTTGGCATTTGAGTTTGTGACCTCTGCCACAGCACCAATATGCTAATGGAAGGAGAGGAGACACCATCTCAAGCTTGTGTGGCTGTGCAGTTGAAGGGGACAGGCCAGCTATTATGAGGGTATCTTTCCAAGTCATCTTTCATAAAATATGCTGTCTTGATACTCTCATCCTATGCTGATGACTCCCACCTGTATATACATGCTCTCTTCTGAATTTTACTCCCATACAACTATCTCCTGTACTTACACTTAGATTTTACAAGCATTTCCAAAATCCCCCTCTCAAACCTGCTTCCCCTATGTTTACTATTCTAGTTAAAAAGCCAACACTGCTTTACTGTGAGCCCCTTGAGGGGAAGGATACCCCTGTTATTTCTAGCCATAAGACCTAACTTTGGAAATAATGGAAGCTTCATTTTTTTTTCTAACTTTTCTTTTTGAAGATAGTTGACTCATATAAGCTACAAAAATAGTAGAATTTTCATGCAGTTTTTACCCATCTTTCCCCTGCGATAACATCTTAGTTGGGCAAAATACATTTTTAAATCCTAGATATTGACATTGGTATAATACTATTAACTAAACTAAAAACTTCACCAGAAATTTCTACATATTCTCATTTTTGATATTTTTTACAGTTCAGTGAAATGAAATTGTATCACATGAATAGATTTATCTAACAACTGCCGTAACCATGACACAAATCTGTTTCATTGCCAAAAAGAAATTTTCTTTTGCTTACCATTTGTAATCAGTTCAGTTCAGTTGCTCAGTCATGTCCAACTCTTTGCGACCCCATGAACCATAGCACACCAGGCCTCCCTGTCCATCACCAACCCCTGGAATGTACTCAAACTCATGTCCATTGAGTCGGTGATGCCATCCAACCATCTCATCCTCTGTCAAACCCTTCTCCTCCTGCCCTCAGTCTTTCCCAGCATCAGGGTCTTTTCAAATGAGTCAGCTCTTTGCATCAGGTGGCCAAAGTTTTGGAGTTTCAGCTTCAGCATCAGTCCTTTCAATGAACACCCAGGACTGTTTTCCTTTAGAATGGACTGGTTGAATCTTTTTGCAGTCCAAGGGACTCTCAAGAGTCTTCTCTAACACCGCAGTTCAAAAGCATCAATTCTTCGGTGATCAGCTTCCTTTACAGTTCAACTCTCATATCAATACATGACAACTGGAAAAACTATAGCCTTGACTAGATGGACCTTTGTTGACAAAGTAATGTATCTGCTTTTTAGTATGCTTTCTAGGTTGGTCATACCTTTTCTTCCAAGACGCAAGTGTCTTTTAATTTCATGGCTGCAATCACCATCTGCAGTGATTTTGGAGCCCAAAAGAAGTAAAGTCTGTCACTGTTTCCACTGTTTCCCCACCTATTTCCCATGAAGTGATGGGACCAATGCCATGATCTTAGTTTTCTGAATGTTGAGTTTAAGCCAACTTTTTCCCTCTCCTCTTTCACTTTCAAGACTCTTTAGTTCTTCTTCACTTTCTGCCATAAGGGTGGTGTCATCTGCATATCTGAGGTGATTGATATTTCTCCCAGCAATCTTGACTCCAGCTTGTGCTTCTTCCAGCCCAACGTTTCTCATGATGTACTCTGCATATAAGTTAAATGAGCAGAGTGACAATATATAGCCTTGACGTACTCCTTTTCCTATTTGGAACAAGTCTGTTGTTCCATGTCCAGTTCTAACTGTTGCTTCCTGACCTGCATACATGTTTCTCAAGAGGCAGGTCAGGTGGTCTGGTATTCCCATCTCTTTCAGAATTTTCCACAGTTTATTGTGATCCACACAGTCAAAGGCTTTGGCATAGTCAATAAAGCAGAAATAGATGCTTTTCTGGAAGTCTCTTGCTTTTTCCATGATCTAGCGGATGTTGGCAATTTGATCTCTGGTTCCTCTGCCTTTTCTAAGATGAGCTTGAATGTCTGGAAGTTAATGGTTCACGTATTGCTGAAGCCTGGCTTGGAGAATTTTGAACCTTACTAGCGTGTGAGATGAGTGCAGTTGTGCAGTAGTTTGAGCATTATTTGGCATTGCTTTTCTTTGGGACTGGAAAACTGATCTTTTCCAGTCCTATGACCACTGCTGAGTTTTCCAAATTTGCTGGCATATTGAGTGCAGCACTTTCACAGCATCATCTTTCAGGATTTGAAAGAGCTCAACTGAAATTCCATTACTTTCCCTAGTTTTGTTCATAGTGATGCTTCCTAAGGCCCACTTGACTTCACATTCCAGGATGTCTGCCTCTAGGTGAGTGATCACACCATGGTGATTATCTGGGTCATGAAGATCTTTTTTGTGCAGTTCTTCTGTGTATTCTTGCCACCTCTCCTTAATATCTTCTGCTTCTGTTAGGTCCATACCATTTCTGTCCTTTATCGAGCCCATCTTTGCATGAAATGTTCCCTTGGTATCTCTAATTTTCTTGAAGAGATCTCTAGTCTTTCCCATTCTGTTGTTTTCCTCTGTTTCTTTGCACTGATCTCTGAAAAAGGCTTTGTTATCTCTTCTTGCTATTCTTGGAAACTCTCCATACAAATGGGTATATCTTTCCTTTTCTCCTTTGCTTTTCACTTCTCTTCTTTTCACAGCTATTTGTAAGGCCTTCTCAGACAACCATTTTGCTTTTTTACATTTCTTTTCTTGGGGATGGTTGATCCCTGTCTCCTGTACAATGTCATGGACCTCCATCCATAGTTCATCAGGCACTCTGTCTATCAGATCTAGTCCCTTATATATATTTCTCACTTCCACTGTATAATCATAAGGGATTTGATTTACGTCATACTTGAATGGTCTAGTGGTTTTCCCTACTTTCTTCAATTTAAGTCTGAATTTGGCAATGAGGAGTTCATGATCTGAGCCACAGTCAGCTCCTGGTCTTGTTTTTGCTGACTGTATAGAGCTTCTCCATCTTTGGCTGCAAAGAATATAATCAATCTGATTTTGGTGTTGGCCGTCTGGTGATGTCCATGTGTAGGGTCTTCTCTTGTGTTGTTGGAAGTGGGTGTTTGCTCTGACCAGTGCATAATCTGACCCTTCTTTAATCCTAAATCTGGCTACTTTCTCTCCATCAAGATAATTTTTAATTTTGAAATAATTATATAAGTATAATCATACAAAGTGTAACCTTTTGAGATTTTTTTTTTTCACTCAGCACAAAGCCCTTTAGGTTTATCCTGGTTGATGTTGTATATATCAAGTTTATTTCTTTAATAGCTGAATACTATTTCATAGTTTATATGTGTCACAGTTTGTGTGTCCATTTACCCACTGAGAGACAATTGGGTTGTTTCCAGTTGTTGTCTCTTACAAAGCTCCTATGAATGTTGGTATACAGAGCTTTGAATGAAAAAGTGAAAGTCGCTCAGTCCTGTCCGACTCTTTGCTACCCCATGAACTACAGTTCATGGAATTCTCTAGGCCAGAATATTGGAGTGGTTAGCCTTTCCCTTCTCCAGGTGTTCTTCCCAAACCAGGGATGGAACCCAGATCTCCCACATTGCCAGCAGATTGTTTACCAGCTAAGCCACAAGGAAAGCCCAAGAATGTTGGAGTGGGTAGCCTATCCCTTCTCCAGTAGATCTTCCTGACCCAGGAATCAAACTGGGGTCTCCTGAGCTTTGAATGAATAGCTATTTTTACTTTCCTAGAATAAATATACACACAGAAGTAATTCTTGGGTAGTATGGCAAGTGCATATATAACTTCACAAGAAACTGTCAAAGTGTTTTGCAGACTGGCCATATCATTTTCCATCCCCACTAGCTTAAGAAGGCACTAGTTTTTCTGCATCATTTTTAGCTCTTGGCATTGTCAGTATTTTTGGTTCAGCCATTTTGTTTGGTGGATGTATTATCTTGTCGTGGCTTAAATTTGTGATCTAGTTTGGCTTATGATGTTGATCATTATTTATTTACTTATTTCACATCTTCATATCTTTTTAGGTAAAATATATTTTTCTTTTGTATTTAGGATAGAATTTTTTTTTATTTCTTATGTGTTTTGCAAGTATTATTTCCAGTCTGTAGCTTAACTTTTCATCTTCTTAATGGGATATTTTATAGAAAATATATTTTTAATTTTGAAAAAATGTACTTTATCATTTTTGTTCTAGATGGCATCTTTGGTGTCATGTTCAATAACTTCTCACCTAACTCTACATCACAAAGATTTTCTTCTACATTTTCTTCTAGATTATTTAGGATTTTATATTTTAAATATTTTATTCATTTTTGTTAATTTTTATATGGAGTGAAATTTAAGTCAAATTCAAATATTTGTCTATGAAAATTTATTTTTAAATAATTTATTAAAATATTGCCCTTTCTTCATTGAATTATTTTTGTTCCTTTGTCAAAAATCAGTTCAGTACATTTGTGCGGGTCTATTTCTATATCATCAATTAGTGTGTCTGTCACTCCTCCAATACAATACTACCTTAATTACTATGGCTATATATGGTCTTAAAATTGGGTAGTTAGAGTCTTTCAGCTTTATTCTTTTTTAAAGAATTATTTAAGCTATTCTACTTCCTTTGCCTTTTCATATGAGTTTTAGAATTAACTTGTCTATATTTCAAAAAGATAGTTGCTGGAATTTAAATAGAAAATCATTGATATTTAATGATATAAATATAGATATTTATAGAGAGGTGTAAATACCATCTTTACTTACTATGCTGATTCTTCTAATACATAATCGTGATATGTCTTTACACTTGTTTAAATATAGTTTAATCTATTTCCTCAGCACTTAAAATTTTTAGTACATGGCTACTATGAATTTTTAAATCTGTACATTATTTTATTCTTTGGAGTGATTTTAAATTATATTGTATTTAAAATTTGGCATTTCCGTGGTGGCTCAGTGGTAAAGAATCCACATGCAGAAGACGTGGGTTCAGTCCCTGGATGAGGAAGATCCCCTAGAGGGCAAGAGTCCATAGATCACAAAAGAATTGGACACAACTTAGTAACTAAACAATTACAATAATGTAAAATTTTATTTCCACTTTTTCACTACTAATATACCTATTGATTTTTGTGTTTTCATCTTGTATCATACTACACTATCAAACTCTTTTACTAATTCTGATTTTGTTATAGATTGTTTGGGATTTACTTTGTAGATAATTATATCATCTGGAAATATTTATTCTTTTTCAAGTTGTATGCTTTTATTTTTATATTTGCCCTATTACACAGACTAAGACTTCCAATATTATATAAAAGTGATGAGACAAAATATTCTTGCCCTCACCTTTTTTTAAGTTTATTTAATTTTATTATTTTTTTAATTTCAATATGTTTTGCACCTTTATTTTCATTTAAAGAATAAGTTGGGGACTCAAAATAGTCAAAAAAGAAAAATTCTTACTGCACAATCTTTATAGACATTTTATTTTAAAGCACCTTTTTAATGTTAACAGTGGGTTTGTAACCAGAAAAGAGTAAAATAAAATAGGGTACCCACCACGAGCAAGGTTAAAGTTCTCCTTTACATACACACAAATACACACACACACACACACACATACACTCACTCACTCATTCACTCACTCAATTTCATGTCAGAACAATTGGAAACATTAGCGAATAATATCATTTAATGAAAGGCTGGGGAAACTATCATTTATAGTATTTATAGAAACCTAAACTACTGTTTATAATAAATTAAATAACTTGGGGGATTCAAAAAAATACCAATAGCTGAACCATGAAAATAAAACTGACCCCTAAAAATAGAAAAAGATGTCAGAAAAATAAATTAGCCTCAATGCTGTTTTTTCGATGTCAGATTTGTTATTAACAGGAAACCATTTGCTTGAAAAGGAGTAAAATTATAACTCTTTATCCCTGGAACCCACCTTCAGCCACTTCAGTGCAATTTCTAGCAGCACTATTTGGATGCGAAAAGAACGCCGTCAGTCAATGTTTCTGAAAGCCTCACAGTCAGACCTTCCTTCAAATACATGTTCTTAGGGTCTTACTTAACACACTGCGCATGTGTACAGAAGAATAAATGAAGATAATATCTGACAGATTACGAAAGTATGAACTATATACACCATATGATGACACAACACACTTAATAGCTATTTACTTGCTTCCCAATTCACTTTAAATGTTAATATTCACTACTCAAATTTTACCCTATGCATCTTTATCTGAAAGATAAAATCAAAAGAAAGCATTTTGATTTCATCATCATTCCATTTAAGACTGTTTTATAGACAATTTTTTTTTTTTCATTTTGAGAATGTTACCTCCTATTTCTAGTTGACAGAGTTTTTATCTTGAATGTGTGTTAGATTCCATCAAATGATTTATTTTTAATCAATTGATAGGCTCATGTGTTTTTTCTTCACTAGACTATTAAAAATAGCAAAGTATATTTATTGATTTTCTAATATTGAACCAGTTGTGCATATCTGGAGTAAATCTCACTTGGTCATGGCACATTATTCTTTTTATACATTGATGGATATGATTTAAATAATACTAATACCTTGGTACAATCCACAGAGATTCTGATTTAATTGGTTTGAGATATATCCTGGGCATTGAGAGTTCTAAAAGCTCCACAGGGAATGATAATGTTATTTCAATGCAGTAACTACCAGTTTTGAGCCACCGCTTAACCTAGCTTTTATGCAAAGAAGTTTTTTGACTTATGTGTTTTATAGTCAGGGGAAGAGAGCTAACCTGTTGGAAACAGCTTCACTTGCTCTTATAAATGAATTATAGGGAAAGGGAAGTTGCTCAGTCGTGTCCGACCCTCAGCGACCCCATGGACTGCAGCCTTCCAGGCTCCTCCATCCATGGGATTTTCCAGGCAAGAGTACTGGAGTGGGGTCCCATTGCCTTCTCTGACCCATTAGTAGTCACTCTCAACTACTCCTTTTCACCAGCACCTGCAGTCTCTTGCTGTTTTTTGTTTTTGTTTTTGTTCTTTTTAAGTGAAGTGGGACAACTTTCCTGGGCATTGTATTTTCAGTAGCATGTGGCTTTATATTTTTTGTTAGAATTTTTAGCAGTGTATTCAAACCATGGTCTTTATAAGTATTCTGAGATTATAAAACACCCTCTTTAATATACAAACTATTTTTGTCCCCCAAATGTTTTCTTTATATATAAGACAATAGATTTTTCTATCTCCACTGGAGCATAAAACATTACCATTTTTTTTTCTCAATTAAATTCTGTTCTTGTACAAGAAGTGAGAAAAATTGATACTTAAATATTTAAAAAGATGAACGACCAGAGTCCTTATAAACAGAACCTATAAAACATACTTCTGATGATGAGGTTAGACTCTGAAATAAGTAATTTTTACATGTAAACATATTTTATACAAAACTGTGAATCAATATTTCGCATACCTGAAACATATAAAATACTGTAAATTGGTTATACCTCAATTAATATTTCAACATAAGATGTGGTATTAATTCAATTAAAAGCACATCTATTAATTTGCTATTTATACCTGTGTCACCATAATAACTACCTCAAACACTGAGACAAAGAGTACATTATAATGCATACTTAATGAACTTTCAGACTTGCAGTGAGCAGTAAGACAAGAAGATTAATATCGATAATAATAATGGCAAAATGAAGTCTTACATTTACTTTGAAATTCTATTTGCAGTATAATTTTATGCTCACTAAATTGTTTAATAAATAAAATAAATAACTACATTAAAATCAGAATATAATATAGCCAGAAAGCATAAAATGTTATGGGGATTCAAAGACTAAATATACTATTATCAGTAGGATAACCAAAGCTGAACTTATATAGTGGCCTTATAAAGGGAGCTATATGAGAAAGATCTTGATAAATGTGCAGTAATTTAACAAATGAAAGTGGAGAGTAGGATATCAGATATTTTGAACAACACACATAAAGGCATAGATATGTTCAATAAATATGGTTCAATAGATGACCAGATGGATGAAATATGTAACATATTTGGTAAATTCTATTAAGGTGCATTAGACTCGGAAAATCCAGTTTGGTAGAGAATGCAGCATGGTAGAGAAGTAATGTCAGATAGGTAGACTAAGAACGCTTGCTGATGAAATTTGAATGCCAAAATCAGGAGTGTTGACTTAGTAAAAGTAGAATTGCTGAAGTTTAGTGAGCTAGATGGGACAGAATCAAATATATATATGTATATATATATATATATATATATTTTTTTTTTAATAAAGAATCTACCAGAGGCAGTTGTGTATGCTTCAGATAAAGAAGGGAATTCAGAAGCAGTGAAGCATCAATGTTATTAAAATAGTCTAAGAAAAGGGGATGCAGAGCTGAATTAAAGAATCAGTAGTAGTAATACAAGCAATAAAGTTTATGAAAAGAGAGGTCATCAGATTTATAGGATCAGATGATTAAATATATGCAACAGAAGAACTACAGGGTACTCCAAATATTTAATTCTTGGTGGTCTGAGAGAACAGTAAGGCAAGTAATAACAGTTTTATTTAGAAAGGTATAGCATGCATTTCTATGTATTAATTTTATCCCTTCGTATAATTGTGCTTCTATTTATCTCCACCTGCAATGCAGGAGGCCTAGGTTTGATCCCTGGGTCGCAAAGATACCCTGGAGGAGGGCATGGCAACCCACTCCAGTATTCTTGCTTGGAGAATCCCCATGGACAGAAGAGGTTGGTAGACTACAGTCCATGGGATCACTGAGTTGGACATGACTGAATGACTAAGCACAGCACATTTATCTCTTCAGCTTTATATTTACTCCCCTTCTCTTTAGCATGTTTCAAATACTCAAAAACATGTGTACTCCTGCCTCATGACCTTTGCACATGTTATTCCCTCCACCAGTGTTTCTCTTTCCTAATCAACCCCCACCCCATTTCATTTTTAGTACTCTATTTTTCTGATCTTGGATAAATGTTACTTTCTTGGGAGATTCTTCTCTGACTCCTTAATTAAGTCAATAAATCTTTATCTAGTGTCTAAGAGAGATCAGTCCTGGGTGTTCTTTGGAAAGAATGATGCTAAAACTGAAACTCCAGTACTTTGGCCACCTCATGCAAAGAGTTGACTCACTGGAAAAGACTCTGATGCTGGCAGGGATTAGGGGCAGGAGGAGAAGGGGACGACAGAGGATGAGATGGCTTGACAGCATCACTGACTCGATGGACATGAGTTTAAGTGATCCCCGGGAGTTGGTGATGGACAGGGAGGCCTGGCGTGCTGCAATTCATGGGGTCGCAAAGAGTCAGATATGACTGAGCGACTGAACTGAACTGAAGTGTGCCAGACACTGTTCTAGAAAGATTTAGAGGAGACCATTTGAGGTAGACATAACAGCAATTGCAAATGCCTTGATAGAGGAAAGCGCTTTGCACACTGGGGGAATATCGAGGGCTGGGGGGTGGGGAGCAAAGTTGGGGATGAGATCAGAGAGCTGATGGAACAGAGATGATGATTGGTGGTCTTAAAGCTTTTACTCAGAGTCAGGTGAGAACTCTTGGAAGAATTTTGAGCAGAGGACTAAGGTGATCTGGCTTATGTTTTAAGAGAATGACTTAACTCTTGGGAGGTGGGAGCAATGTCAAAGCAGGGCAGATTAATGAAGAGGCTATTTCAGTTATCCAGGTAAAAATAATGCTTTGGAGCTGGTGAGATGAGGTTACACTCTGGATATATTTTCAAGCAAAGTTATCATGATTTCCTGATAAACTGTCCATGGACAAGAATGAATTCAGGGGTTTTGACTTTAGAAGCAAGAATCAAAAGGCCATTTATTGAGATGGACAAGCATATGGGAGAAGTAATTTATAGGAAAGAATCAGTAAAGTTTTGAACATTTTATATGCACGATTTCTACTAGACATTCAAACATGAATCTTGACTGAGTGGGCAATTAAATAAATAAGTGTGGCATTCACAGTAAAGTTCTGTACTGGAAATTTGAATGTGTAAACCTCATGATAGGATAAGGGTTATTAAGCTATTGTCTCTTTGATCCAAGTTCAAGCTTCTAACTGCTCTGTGATTCTCTAACTCAAACTCTACCCACTTCACTCCCTCTTTGATAGCTGGAGATCTGATAGTTTCTTTAAATGAGTTTATCCTCAAACATCTGAACATAATCATGAGTGTGATATTCACCATAAATCCCAGGTATGTAAGACATTTTAAGGAGCTTAATTATGCTGCCTCATGTTCTTTCCAGATTCATGGCCCTGCCAGTTTCTATGGCCCAAAGTATTTCATCTCTGCCACCTGGCACAATGCTCAATGCCAAATACCCCTCAGGTACTCAGGAAGTCATACTTCTGTGCTCTCCCATTTGCTTAAGGAAATTATGAGAATCCTAAGGCCTTTGATAGTCCTCATTCCCTTCCTATGGCTAATTAGGACATTAATCTGACCCTATATGGTCCAGAAGACTCTATCTGAGTTCTGCTGCTGGCTTGCAGGGAAGAACTAGATTTTTCAGGGACATTGTGGGTCTTAAATGATGATTTGATGAAGTTCTCTAGTCATCAGTTCACCAAACACTGTCTACTTAACAGTACAGTAGTTTGCACAATAATTAAGGTCTTTTTGTTTAAATCTCCTGAAGGAAGGAAAACAAATGAAGGAAGGAAGGAAGACACAAAGAAGAAAGGAAAGCAAGAAAGAAAGAAAGAGGGAGAGGGGAAAGAAAGGAAGAAGGAAAGAAGGAAGGAAGGAAGAGATATAAAGAAAGGGTACAGAGGGTCACTAAAAGATAGGAGGATGAGAAGAGGACTTGCCAACATCATTTTAAGCAGAACAGTTCTTTGATATGGTGCTTGTTCTTACAAGGGCACTAATGCTGTCATGAGGCCCCATTCTCAACTAAACCTAATTACCACCTAAAAGCCCCATCTCCAAATCCTATCATACTGGGGGTTAGGGCTCCAATACATGCATATGAAGGGGATACAATTAATCAGTTCATAGCAGTAAGTCTGAATTATTCAGACTGTATTCCATCATAGAACACAATGCCTGGAATATTTAAGTAATAAATATGTGTTGAAAGAATTCATGTATGAATAAATGAGTAAATGAATAAATTTCTATTGTCACTGGAGAGAAGGAGAAAGAAGGGAAAGACTCAATAATGGAATTTTAGAGATTACTTCTGACATAGGAGAAATTAAAAAGGAAAAAAAAAAGCAGATAAAAAGGTCAAGAATGGAGAAAGCTAGAACATGAAATACCTTAGAAGAGAAGACATCAAGAGATTCAAATGAAGATCATTCAGCTGTGTTAAATAACTGAAAACTGATTGACATTAACATTTACCACATGCCTTTTGTTTGTGAGAGAGGAATTTATTTTTACCTATTGTAAGGTTAAGTCCAGAAGAAATATGGTGATCAAAAACTATTGGGCTATGGTCTATTTTAAAGAGCAGACTGTGCAAATTAATTTATAACTTGCTTTGATTCATTTAACAAAATATGGAAACTGTTTCCATGTTATCATTTAACATTTACAATTTTCAATAATAGCATCACACTCCAGCTATGGCACAGAATAAATATTACTAATCCTTTATGGATAAACAGTTGTTTCAAATGTGTTGCAATTATAATTCTTTTTGGGTCTAATATAACTGAAAATAAAGATTTTCAAATATTATTATATCCTTGGAATATACTTTTTCTTTAAGTACAATGGTTAGGTCAATAAGGAAGCACATTTAAATCTTTTGGTTTAAATTCTCCTACAAGCAATGAAAGCCACTACTGATGTCCTCACATCTTTGTCATCATTTATCTCTTTTGTTTGTAAATTTTGATGTTACTGAAAAATTGCCACCATGTGGTTTCAATTTATATTGACATGACAAATGATGAGTTATTATTAAATGATATTGAGTATATATATATATATATATATATATATACACATATATATATACACACACACCCACACAAAGCATATGCATTTAGGATTCACTGAGTGGAGAAAAGTAAATTCATTCATTGGCTCAGTTATTCATTGATTACTTACTAAAATTCTTCTATGTTCCAAGCTCTGTTTTAAATACTGAAGATAAATAAACAAAACCGAACAAAGTCCTTCCTGTCAGAAAACTTATATAATAGTGAATTTTAAAATGTAATAGAAAAAGATAAACACGTTTTAAAGTCAAGAATACTAGGGAGAAAATCAGTATCCAGGAAGGAGGCTTAGATAATTTGAGAGGTCACCTGTAAACTGGGTATTCAGATGCAATGGTAAATGGAATTACTTCCTTAATTTCTCTTTCTGGTAATTTGTTGTTAGTGTATAGAAATGCAACAGATTTCTGTATATTAATTTTGTATCTTGCAACTTTACTAAATTCATTGATGAGTTCTAGTAGTTTTCTTTCTGAATGTTGAGCTGTAAGCCAACATTTTCACTCTTCTTTTTTGCTTTCATCAAGAGGCTTTTTAGTTCCTCTTCAATTTCTGCCATAAGGGTGGTGTCATTTGCATATCTGAAGTTATTGATATTTCTCCGGGCAATCTTGATTCTGGGAGAGCATATTAAAAAAGCAGAGACATTACTTTGCCAACAAAGGTCCATCTAGTCAAGGCTATGGTTTTTCCAGTGGTTATGTATGGATGTGAGAGTTGGACTGTGAAGACAGCTGAGCGCAGAAGAATTGATGCCTTTGAACTGTGGTGTTGGAGAAGACTCTTGAGAGTCCCTTGGACTGCAAGGAGATCCAACCAGTCCATCCTAAAGGAGATCAGTCCTGGGTGTTCATTGGAAGGACTGATGCTAAAGCTGAAACTCCAATACTTTGGCCACTTCATGTGAAGAGTTGACTCATTGGAAAAGACCCCAACGCTGGGAGGGATTGGGAGCAGGAGGAGAAAGGGACGACAGAGGATGAGATGGTTGGATGGCATCACCGACTCAATGGACATGAGTTTGGGTAAACTCCAGGAGTTGGTGATGGAAAGGGAGGCCTGGCGTGCTGCGATTCATGGGGTCGCAGAGTCAGACACGACTGAGCGACTGAACTGAACTGAACTGAGTAGTTTTCTGGTGATGTCTTTAGGATTTCCTATGTATAGTCTCATGTCATCTGCAAACAGTGACACTTATAATTTTTTCTTTCCAATTTGGTTTCCTTTTATTTCTTTTTCTTCTTTAATTGCTGAAGTTAGGACTTCCAATACTGTGTTGAACACAAGTGGTGAGGGTGTGCACCATCATTGTGTTCCTGATTTCAAAGATGACCTACCAAGGTGATATCATTTAAATAAGGACATGAAGGAGGTGAGAGTGTTGCAAAGAGTCAGACATGACTGAAGTGACTTGGCAGGCAGGCAGGGGTAAAGAAAGCTATTAACATGTAATATAAGAAAACTTTTTGGAACATCCTCTCACTTCAGTTTATTAGGGCTTCCCTGGTAGCTCAGATGGTGAAGAATCTGCCTGCAATGCAGGAGACCTGGGTTCGATCCCTGGGTCAGGAAGATTCCCTGGAGAAGGAAATGGCAACCCACTCCAGTATTCTTGTCTGGAGACGTCCATGGAGAGACCATGGGATCGCAGAGAGTCAGACATGACAGTGACTAACACTTTATTCCAGTTTACCCTCTTAACTGCCAACTGCTTCCATTTCCCCAGATAACAGGAGTCCCAGAAGACATTTGACATGTAACAGATTAGTTGCGGCTAATGAGGCAAGAATTGGGCATTTGATACAAACTGTTATCAAGTTACCAAACATATAAACTTGATAGCAGTCACATTTCACTAAGAAAATTGAGGAGTGTCTGTGAAAAGAAAGACACATATTCACTTGGAAGACACAAAGAAGAGATGGAGAGATTGGGAACTCATGTAATCTAGTTTCTCAACAGCTAGTCCTTCCTCCAACAGGGCTGTGTTTTTAGCTTAAGCTATCAGAGTTTATGTTAAAAGCAGGTAAATTTTTTAATACATAAAATTAGCAGATAGTTGAAATTAAGAGAAGTCTGAATTAGTTAGAAGTGTGACCTATACACATTTTCAAAGAAAACATTTCTTGATTTCTGCTGAATTAAATAGTGCATAATATATAGGAAAACCCCAGTTTCTAGCAACACACTTCTTTACCCAGAGTCCTTTGTGCAGAGAACAGAGAATATGTCTTCTGAAGCATGTTCTCTAATTTCATAACAAAATAAGTGCCACTGAAGCCCAGCCTGACATGAGACCTCCAATGTTTCATTCTCTTAATTTGGGAAAAGTTTAAAGAAGGCTTATCATCTCATCTTACTCTAGACTTTTATTTTCTAAATATCTGCTCCATCATTCACTTCTCTTCACTTTACCTGCCTTCACTGTGGCCCATGAAAATTTAATTCATCTGAGTTGTGTTGAATGGAGAAGGAAATGGCAACCCACTCCAGTATTCTTACCTGGAGAATCCCATGGACAGGAGGAGAATGGCAGGCTACAGTCCTTGGGGTCTCAAGAGTCGGGCACAACTTAGCAACTAAACCACCACCACCAACTGTGCTGAATCCTTCAGGAGCTCCCCAATGTTCTTAGGATAAAAATCAAACTTCTTCACATAACTTGTAAAGACAGCTTTGTCTGGCTCTGCACACTCGTATCTCATGCTGTTCTCTTGCTCACTTTCTGCAGTTCCAGCCCCCTGGTCATCTTTCAGTTAATCAAGCATTTTGGCTTACTTAGGTCACAGGGTTGTGCATGAGGGTCTCTCTTTAGGATGCTCATACTGCTCCTCTTTAATTTTAATTCTCTTTAATATTTTCAATCTTTTTTTTTTAAATTGGAATATAGTTGCTTTACAATGTTGTTTTAGTTCCTGCTGGATAGCAAAGTAAATCAGCTATATGTATACATATATCCCCTCTTTTTTTAGATTTCTTTCTCATTTAAGTTGTCACAGAACACTGTGTAAGTTCCCTGTTCTGTGCAGTATGTTCCCATCAATTATCTATTTTATACATAGTAATATATATGTCAATATCATTCTCCCAATCCATCCCACCATCCTTCTGCACTTGGTATCTGTATGTTTGTGTGTCTATATCTGCTTTGTAAATAAGTTCATCCATATCATTTTTCTTAGTTCCACATATGTGCATTAAAATATGATATTTGTTTTTCTCTTTATGACTTACTTCACTCTGTATGACAGTCTCAAGATCCATTCACATTTCTGCAAATAAATCACATTCCTTTTTATGACTGAGTGCTATTCCAAGGTATATATGAAATATATACACCTTCTGAAATCTTCTTGATGGATTTAGGTTGGACATTCCATGTCCTGGCTATTGTAAATAGACCTGCAATGAACACTAGGTGCATGTATCTTTTTGAATTATGGTTTTCTCTGGGTATATGCCCAGGAGTGGGATTGCTGAATCATATGATTGTTCTTCTTATCTTAAGAATAATCTGAAAATCTCCCCAGACCACCATTTATTCATCAGTTCAAGATGCCTTTGTTCCTACATGCCTCTCTTTGCCATCAAATTATTTATAGGAATTATAAGCTTCTTTTTCATAATGTCAGTATTTGAATGATGTGTGCAACATCTCTCCCACAACAAAATAAATATTCCAGGAAAAGAAGGAGAAAGTGTCTTTTTCATTGCTAATATTGATAGCTCACCTTTGTGTCCCAATGCCTAGCATAGCACCCACAAATTTATCAATTAATACTGAAAAGCTTAAACACAATGATTTTCTGTGTTTTTCTTAAATTGTCTTTATTGAGCTGTAATTTATATAAAACAAAATGTACTCTTTCTAAGACCTGTGATAAAGTGTTGATTTTTTTTTTGTATTTAAGAAAGATATACAGCTGAATTTTCCTAAATAGTACTTTTAAACTTCTTAGCAAATCATCATATAACTTAGGTACTCTGACCAAAAATCAGGATTTCACAATCAATGGCACTTGCTTAGGATAAAGCAATTCCACAGAAGGTAGAATTTTATGGTAAAATTCCATGTATCCTATGAGTATGTTTATTATGTGATACAATGAATTATATATGTAAAATTTTAAATTACTTGTTAAACTGAAATATTCATGCCTGATTAAAAAGTTCAAAGTCAAAGACAAGTCCAAATAAATGAAGAGGAAATAGGCAAACTACCTGAAAAAGAATTCAAGATAATAGTAAAGATGATTAAAAAAAAACAAACCTTGAAAACAAAACAGAGAAAATGTAAGAATCAATTAACAAAGACCTAGTAAAAATTAATGAATAAGCACACAGAGACAAACAACACAATTACTGAAATTAAAAATATTCTAGAAGGAAGCAATAGCAGAATATATGAAGCAGAAGAGCAAATCAGTGAGCTGGAAGACAAAATGGTGGAAATAACTTCTGAAGAGCAGAATAAAGTAAAAAGAATGACAAGAACTGAGGATAGTCTCAGAGACCTCAGGGACAGTATCAAATGCACCAACATTCAAATTATAGGAGTCCCAGAAGAAGAAGATAAAAATAAATGATATGAGAAAATTTTTGAAGAGATTATAGTTGAAAATTTCCCCAACAGGGAAAAGGAAATAGTCAATCAAGTCCAAGAGGTGCAGAGTCCCATACAGGATAAACCCAAGGAGAAACACACCAAGACAAATAGTAATCAAACTAACAAAGACTAAACACAAAGAATATTAAAAGCAGCAAAGGGAAAGCAACAAGTAATATACAAGGGAAACCTCTTAACACTTAACAGCTGATCTTTCAATAGAAACTCTGCAGGCCAGAAGGGAATGGCAGGATATATTTAAAGTACTGAAAGGGGAAAATCTACAACCAAGATGTACCCAGCAAGGATTTCATTCAAAATTGATGGGAAAAGAAAAAGCTTTTCAGACAAGCAAAAGTTAAGAGGATTTAGTACCATCAAACCAGATTTACAACAAATATCAAAGGGACTTATATCATCAAGAAATACAAAACAAGAAAAAAGATCTATAAAATCAACCTCAAACAATTAAGAAAATGGCAATAGAACATATATATCAATAATTACTTTAAATGTAAATGGATTAAACGCTCCAAGCAAAAGACAAAGACTGGCTGAATGGATACAAAAACAAGACCCATATATATGCTGTCTACAAGAAACCCACTTCAGACCTAAAGGCACATATAGAATGAAAGTGAGAGGATGGAAAAATATATTCCATGCAAATGGGAAGCAAAGAAAAGCTGAAGTAGAAATCCTCATTTCAGACAAAATAGACCTTAAAATAAAGAAGATTATATGAGATAAGGAAGGACACTACATAATAATCAAGGGATCAATCCAAGAGGAAGACTTAACAATTGTAAATATATATGCACCCAACATAGGAGCATCTCAATACATAAGGAAAACACTAGCAGACATAAAAGGAGAAATTGACAGTAACACAATAATAGCAGGGGACTTTACCACCTCACTCACACCAATGGACAGATCATCAAAACAGAAAGTTAATAAGGAAACGCAAGTCTTAAATGACATCTTAGATGAGATGGATCTCATTGATATCTTCAGGAAATTCCATCCAAATGCAGAAGAATACACCTTCTTCTCAGGTGCACATGGAACATTCTCCAGGATAGACAACATCTTGGGTCACAAATTGAAGAAAATTGAAATCATATCGAGCATCTTCTCCAACCACAACATGATGAGAACAGATATCAATTACAAGAAAAAAAAATTGCAAGAAACACAAACACATGGAGATTAAGCAACACATTTCTAAATAACAAACAGGGTATGGAAGAAATCAAAAGGGAAATCAAAAAATTTCTAGAAACAAATGACCATGAAAACATGATACCTCAAAACCTATGGGATGCAGCAAAAGCAGTTCTAAGAGGGACACAATCCTACCTCAAGAAACAAGAAAAACATTGAATAGACAACCTAACTTTACACCTAAAACAACTGGAAGAAGAAGAATAAGAACAACAAAAAAAAATCCAATATTAGTAGAAGGAAAGAAATCCTAAAGATCTGAGCAGAAATAAATGAAAAAGATATGAAAGAAACAACAGTAAAGATTAATAAAATTAAAAGCTTGTTCTTTGAGAAAATAAACAAAATTGAAAAAACTTTAGCCAGACTCATCAAGAAAAAAAAAGAAGAAAAAAATCAACAAAAATATAAATTAATAAGGAGAGGTTACAACAGACAATGCAGAAATACAAGGGATTATAAGAGACTATTAAGAACAACTATATGGCAATAAAATGGATAACCTGTTAAAAATGGACAGATTCTTAGAAAAGTTCAATCTTCCAAAACTGAATCAGGAAGAAATAGAAATTATGAACAACACAATTACAAGCACTGAAATTGAAGCTGTAAGCAAAAATCTCCCAAAAAGCAAAAACCCCAAACCAGATGGCTTCACAGAAGAATTCTATCAATCATTTAGAGAAGAGCTACTGCCTATCCTTCTAAAATTCTTTCAAAAATTTCCAGAGGAAGGAACACTTCCAAACTCATCCTATGAGGCCACCATCACCCTGATACCAAAACCAGACAAAGACAACGCACAAAAAAAGAAAAATACAGGTCAGTATCACTGGTGAAAATATCTGCAAAAATCCTCAACAAAATTTTAGGAAACAGAATTCAGCAACACATCAAAAAGCTCACACACCACGATCAAATTGGATTCATGCCAGGGATGCAAGTATTCTTCAATATACGCAAATCAAACAATGTGATGCACCATATTAACAAATTGAAAAATAAAAACCATATGATAATCTCAATAGATGCAGAAAAAGCCTTTGAAAATATTCATCAGCTATTTATGATTAAAACTCTTAAAAAATGAGCATGGAAGAAACCTACCTCAACATATTAAAGGCCATATGTGATAAGCTTACAGCAAGCATTATTCTCAATGGTGAAAAACTGAAAGCATTTCCCCTAAGATCAGGAACAAGACAAGGATGACCACTTTCACCACTATTACTCAACATAGTTCTGGATGTCCTAGCTATAGCAGTCGGAGAAGAAAAAGAAATAAAAGGAATCCATATCAGAAAAGAAGTAAAGCTCTCACTGTTTACAGATGACATGATAGTGTACATAGAAAACCCTAAAGACAGTATCATAAAATTATTAGAGCTAATCAGTGAATTTAGCAAAGTTGCAGGATCCAAAATCAATACACAGAAATCACTTGCATTTCTATTTGCTAACAATGAAAAGTCAGAAAGAAAAATTAAGGAATCAACCCCATTCACCACTGCAACAAAAAATTAAATATCTAGAAATAAACTTACCTATGGAGACAAAAGAACTGTACACAGAAGGTTATAAGACACCGATGAAAGAAATGAAAGGCAACATAAACAGATGGAGAGGTATTCCATGTTTCTGGGTAGGAAGAATCAATATTGTGAAAATGACTATACTACCAAATGCAATATATAGATTCAATGCAATCCCTATCAAATTAACAATGACATTTTCCCCAGAACTAGAACAAAGAATTTCACAAATCATATGGAAACACAAAAGACCCTGAATAGCCAAAGCAGTCTTGAAAAAGAAGAATGGAGCTGGAGGAATAAACCTTCCTGACTTCAGATTATACTATAAAGCTACAGTCATCAAGCCAGTATGGTACTTGCACAAAAACAAAAATACAGACCAATGGAACAAGACAGAAAGGCAGAAATAAACCCATGCACTTATGGATATCTTATTTTTGACAAACGAGGCAAGAATATACAATGGGACAAAGACAGCCTCTTCAATAAACGATGATGGAAAAATTGGACCTCTCTGCGTAAAAGAATGAAATTAGAACACTTCTTAACATCATACACAAAGATAAACTCAAAATGGATTAAAAGCCTAAATATAAGATCAAAAACTATAAAACTTTTAGAGGAAAACATATGCAGAACACGCAATGACATAAATCAAAGCAAAATCCTCTATGACCCACCTCCTAGAGTAATGGAAATAAAAACAAAAGTAAACAAGTGGGACCTGATTAACCTTTAAAGCTTTTGCACAGCAAAGGAAACTATAAGCAAGGTGAAAAGACAGCCCTCAGACTGTGAGAAAATAATAGCAAATGAAACAACTGACAAAGGATTTATTTCCAAAATATACAAGCAGCTCAAGCAAATAAATACCTGAAAAACAAACAACCCAATCAAAAAGTGGGGAAAAGACCTAAACAGACGTTTCTCCAAAGAAGACATACAGATGACTAACAAACACATGAAAAGATGCTCAACATCGCTCATTATTAGAGAAATTCAAATCAGAACTACAAAGAGATATCACCTCACATCGTCAGAATGGCCATCATGAAAAAGTCTATAAACAATAAATGCTGGAGAGGGTGTGAAGGAAAAAGAACAGTCTTGGACGGTTGGTGGGAATGTCAATTGTTACAGCCACTATGGAAGACAGCATGGAGGTTCCTTAAAAAACTAGGAATAAAACCACCATAAGAACCAGCAATCCCACTCCTAGACATATACCCTGAGGAATCCAAAATTGAAAAAGACACATGTATCCCATTGTTCATCGCAGCACTATTTACAATAGCTAGAACATGGAAGCAACCTAGATGGCCATCAACAGATGAATGGATAAAGAAGTGGTGGTACATATACACAATGAAATATTATTAAGCCAAAAAAAGGAACACATTTGAGTCAGTTCTAATGAAGCAGATGAACCTAGAACCTATTATACAGAGTGAAGTAAGTCATAAAGAGAAAAATAAATATTGTATTCTAATGCATATATATGAATCTACAAAAATAGTACTTAGGAATTTATTTACAAGGCAGCAATGGAGAAATAGACATAGAGAATAGACTTATAGACATTGGGAGAGGGGAGGAGAGGGTGAGATGTATGGAAAGAGTAACATGGAAACTTACATTACCACATGCAAAATAGGTAACCAATGGGAATTTGCTGTATGGCTCAGGAAGCTCAAACAGGGGCTCTGTATCAACCTAGAGGGGTGGGGTGGGGAGGAGATGGGAGAGAGTTTCAAGAGGGAGGGGACATATGTATACCAATGGCTGATTCATGCTGAGGGTTGACAGAAAACAGCAAAATACTATAAAGAAATTATCCTTCAATAAAATTTTTTTTAATTTTTAAAAAGAAAAAAATTAATGAAAAATATTACTAAAAATATAACAATGATAAAAAAACAAGTTTCCATGCTATTTTAGCAGTTAGAGATACAGTTCAGTTCAGTTCAGTTCAGTCACTCAGTTGTGTCCGACTCTTTGCCACCCCATGAACTGCAGCATGCCAGGCCTCCCTGTCCATCACCAGCTCCCAGAATTTACCCAAACTCATGTCCGTTGAGTCAGTGATGCCATCTAACCATCTCATCCTCTGTCGTCCCCTTCTCCTTCTGCCTTCCATCTTTCCCAACATCAGGGTCTTTTCAAATGAGTCAGCTCTTTGCATCAGGTGGCCAAAATATTGGCGTTTCAGCTTACATATAAGAAAAACTGCACAACTTAAATATAAAGTGTTTTCTTAAATATCAGATATTCCTTAAATTTTATTATTTTTATAGGTGGATACTTTGTTAATATTCATGTATTTTAACTATGAAAATATATATACATGTATCATCTCTACATGTCTATGTTTTGTGAAGAAAACAGCAGTTAAACTATAAAACTTCAATAGAGACAGCAGAATAATTACAAAACATCACTAAAAAATATGAGAATACAGTTTACTATTTTCCTATATAGAATAAAAAATTTTTAATTACTCTAGCTTTAAAAAAAATCAATATTCTTCCTGGCTAGACTCTACTAAAATAGCCATTTATATGCAAAACAGTAAAAGTATAAATTAGTATGGAGTATTCCAATGACAGTTAGAAAATCTGTATAAATTGATTACAAATTTTTATAAAGAGGTTAATGATAGCTATCCTGTTAAGGAGAATTTTTCAAAATTTAATCAGATGAGATCAGATCAGTCACTCAGTCATGTCCGATTCTTTGGGACCCCATGAATCGCAGCACACCAGGCCTCCCTGTCCATCACCAACTCCCAGAGTTCACTCAGACTCCCGTCCATCGAGTCAGTGATGTCATCCAGCCATCTCATCCTCTGTCGTCCCCTTCTCCTCCTGCCCACAATCCCTCCCAGCATCAGAGTCTTTTCCAATGAGTCAACTCTTCGCATGAGGTGGCCAAAGTACTGGAGTTTCAGCTTTAGCATCAGTCCTTCCAAAGAAATCCCAGGGCTGATCTCCTTCAGAATGGACAGGTTGAATCTCCTTGCAGTCCAAGGGACTTTCAAGAGTCTTTTCCAACACCACACTTCAAAAGCATCAATTCTTCGGCACTCAGCCTTCTTCACAGTCCAACTCTCACATCCATACATGACCACAGGAAAAACCATAGCCTTGACTAGACGAACCTTTGTTGGCAAAGTAATGTCTCTGCTTTTCAATATGCTGTCTAGGTTGGTCATAACTTTCCTTCCAAGGAGTAAGCGTCTTTTAATTTCATGGCTGCAGTCACCATCTGCAGTGATTTTGGAGCCCAGAAAAATAAAGTCTGATACTGTTTCCACTGTTTCCCCATCTATTTGCCATGAAGTGGTGGGACCGGATGCCATGATCTTCGTTTTCTGAATGTTGAGCTTTAAGCCAACTTTTTCACTCTCCACTTTCACTTTCATCAAGAGGCTTTTGAGTTCCTCTTCACTTTCTGCCATAAGGATGGTGTCATCTGCATATCTGAGGTTATTGATATTTCTCCCAGCAATCTTGATTCCAGCTTGTGTTTCTTCCAGTCCAGCGTTTCTCATGATGTACTCTGCATAGAAGTTAAATAAACAGGGTGACAATATACAGCCTTGACGAACTCCTTTTCGTATTTGGAACCAGTCTGTTGTTCCATGTCCAGTTCTAACTCTTGCTTCCTGACCTGCATACAAATTTCTCAAGAGGCAGATCAGGTGGTCTGGTATTCCCATCTCTTGAAGAATTTTCCACAGCTTATTGTGATCCACACAGTCAAAAGCTTTGGCATAGTCAATAAAGCAGAAATAGATGTTTTTCTGGAACTCTCTTGCTTTTTCCATGATCCAGCGGATGTTGGCAATTTGATCTCTGGTTCCTCTGCCTTTTCTAAAACCAGCTTGAACATCAGGAAGTTCACGGTTCACATATTGCTGAAGCCTGGCTTGGAGAATTTTGAGCATTACTTTACTAGCGTGTGAGATGAGTGCAATTGTGTGGTAGTTTGAGCATTCTTTGGCATTGCCTTTCTTTGGGATTGGAATGAAAACTGACTTTTTCCAGTCCTGTGGCCACTGCTGAGTTTTCCAAATTTGCTGGCATATTGAGTGCAGCACTTTCACAGCATCATCTTTCAGGATTTGGAATAGCTCAACTGGAATTCCATCACCTCCACTAGCTTTGTTCGTAGTGATGCTTTCTAAGGCCCACTTGACTTCATATTCCAGGATGTCTGGCTCTAGGTCAGTGATCACACCATCGTGATTATCTTGGTCGTGAAGATCTTTTTTGTACAGTTCTTCTGTGTATTCTTGCCATGTCTTCTTAATATCTTCTGCTTCTGTTAGGTCCATACCATTTCTGTCCTTTATCGAGCTCATCTTTGCATGAAATGTTCTGGTATCTCTGATTTCTTGAAGAGATCCCTAGTCTTTCCCATTCTGTTGTTTTCCTCTATTTCTTTGCATTGATTGCTGAAGAAGGCTTTCTTATCTCTTCTTGCTATTCTTTGGAACTCTGCATTCAGATGTTTATATCTTTCCTTTTCTCCTTTGCTTTTTGCTTCTCTTCTTTTCACACCTTTTTGTAAGGCCTCCCCAGACAGCCATTTTGCTTTTTTGCATTTCTTTTCCACGGGGATGGTCTTGATCCTTATATCCTGTACATCATTCCATAGTTCATCAGGCACTCTATCTATCAGATCTAAGCCCTTAAATCTATTTCTCACTTCCACTGTATAATCATAAGGGATTTGATTTAAGTCATACCTGAACGGTCTAGTGGTTTTCCTTATTTTCTTCAATTTAAGTCTTCAATTTTATCTAACAAAATTTGACAATGTTATCCAAATAATTTTTTTGCTAAATTTATGGACATAAACTTGATAGATAACACTCACCAAACATCACATTACTTATTAGAGAATTGTCCAACTGTAGAGTTAAGCAGAGTAAGGTTTATTTATCTATGAAATGAAATACTATGCAAACAATTAATTTAATAATGTGTTCAGTATTTGTCATCTGGGCTTCCCTGGTGCTTCAGATGGTAATAAGTCTGCCACAATGTGGAAGCCTGGGTTCCATTCCTGGTTTGGGAAGATCCCCTGGAAAGGGAATGACTATACACTATAGAATTCCTGCCTGGAGAATTGCATGGACAGAGGAGCCTGGCAGGCTACAGTCCTTGGGGTTCCAAATAGTCGGACACAACTGAGAATCTAACACTTTCACATTTTTCATGCACCAGGCATTGTTAATTGAGCAGTGAACCAAAGACCCTATGCTTCTAGAGTTTTGTGGAATGTGTATGTATTTGTGTGTGTAAAATGAGGGAGAAATAGATATTAAGGGAATAAATAAATACCTCTTACTTCCCTAGCTCTATATTGCCCCTCCACACTTCCCTTTCTGCACTGGTAACTAGGAATAAGAGGTAAAACTATTAGATGTAAACTAAGCTACAAGGATGTCTTATCCAAAATGGGAAACGTTATCAAAATTTTATGATAACTATAAATGGAGCATCTTTAAAAATAATGAATCACTATATTGTACACCTGTAACTTATGCAATATTATATATTAAATATATTTTATTTTTTAAAAATAGATTAGGATCTCCAGGAAAAAAAGTAGATTTGTCTCTAGACCATAGAGTAAAATTCTTCGCAGAGATGCTACTTAGCAGTATAGTTTCCTTCCTTTTTTGCTTGAAAACATAAACAGCAGACCCAGTTGATGCACAGCCTCATCATTCATCAGACACATTCTAATATTAGCTATAATGTAGATATTTTCTCTAGACATTGTGTGTCTTGGCCTATAATATTGCTAATAGAAATATTGATCAAAATCCATAAAATATAAACTTGTACATTTGTTAATATCTGGCATAGAAAGTGTCTGGCGGATGGGGACCATGGTTGCTTCTTTTTGAATACTTCAATAGAATGTATTTCCTATTCTCCGGCAAGAATACTGGAGTGAGTAGCCCTTCCCTTCTCCAAGGGATCTTCCTGATCCAGGGGTCAAATCAGCATTTCCTGCATTGCAGGCAGATTCTTTTGTCTGAGCCACCATATACATATATATGGGTTTTCCAGGTGACTCTAGTGGTAAAGAACCTGCCTGTCCATGTAAGAGACACAAGAGACATCAGTTCAATCTCTAGGTTGGGAAGGTTCCCCTGGAGTAGGGCATGGCAACCCACTCCAGTATTCTTGCCTGGAGAATCCCCCTGGACAGAGGAGCCTGGCAAGGTACAGTCCAAAGGGTCGCAAAGAGTCAGACACAACTGAAGCCACTTAGTATGCACCCATGCATAGCCACTCCCTTCCCTAGGGGATCTTTCTGACCCAGGGATGGAATCCAGATCTGCACTGCAGGCTGATTCTTTGCAGTGTGAGCCACCAGGGAAGTCCCTATGTATCTATCTCTCTATATAGATATATATACAAAATATTTAAAATTTCTGGATTGAATTTTAAAAAATTAAGCATAAAATACAAAAACGCAAAAAAAAAAAAAAAAAAAAAAAGGTTTTCTTGTTCCTAATAGGATCTGCTCTTACAAAGCCTACTTCAAATGTAGTGAAAGTGTTAGTCACTCAGTCGTGTCCTACTCTTTGCAATCCCATGGAGTGTAGCCACCAGGCTTCTCTGTCCGTGGAATTCTCCAGGCAAGAATGCTGGAGTGGGTTGCCATTTCCTTCTCCAAGGGATTTTGCTGACCCAGGGATTGAACCCAGGTCTCCCGCATTGCAGATAGTCTCTACTGACTGAGTCACCAGGGAAGCCTCTTCAGATGTGTGCCCATTGCACTTCCACACAGTGTTTTCACCATATGGAGTGGAGGTTGTGAATTTATTTCTTCTTTTTCAAGCTCATAGAGGGATATGGGCACAAGACAGAGAGAGGCAAAAGGGAAGAATAAGGTCTCACATATACAGTAGGTATAATTGCAGATTCCTTAAGAATACATTCATCAAATCATCATGTTGTACATTTTAATCTTACACAATATGTCAATTATATCTCAATAGAGTTGGGAATATAATGGCTTTACAAGGTAAAATAGAAATTGCTGTTTTTCAGTTAAAAACATGTCTATATCTAGTTCTTACATCTTTTCCTTTCATTGACATCAAATTTTATAGAAAGACTCAATTGTTCTAACTATAATGATAAATGTAAGCTTCCACATAGATACCAGACATCACTATGTCTGTCTATACTTGCTAGGGGCTTCTGAAACTTTCTTCACATCTTTTTGTGAATTCATCCATGAGAAGAACCTGCGAGTACAACTCTAAAAGAGTTTTGCAGATATAAAAATTCATTTGAATTTAATCTTTAACCTTTGAAAAAACAGCCAGCAAAAGTTCAGCTAAAGACCTGTCCTTCCATAGGAAGCCTGCTCTTTATGCACTAAAGAATCAGATCCAGAGCCCTGGCATATGACTGCTTCCCTGCAGCTAGGACAATGTATAAAGTTATGTCTAACATTATCTAATGAAACATTCCATCAGTGACTAAAAGCAGCAGAGTCCCTCTCATGAAAGCCATGTTACAAAATGGAAATGCCAGCTTTGTGAAATGGCAACTACTCTGAGACAAAAAAGGGCCCTTAATGAGTCAGAGTCAGACACGACTGAAGCGACTTAGCAGCCGCAGCAGCAGCAGCAGCAATGAGTCCTTAATGTTAAGGACTTAAACTTAATGTTAAGGTCCTTAATGTTAAGGACCCTTAAATGACCCTTAATGTTCACAGGAGAAAAAGAAAAAAAAAAACATAAAAATTCCTGCAAAAGCAACTTTCCATGTAATTCAACCAATAGAACAAAGATTATAAAGATCATTGAAAAAGCAATGGAGAAGAAATCCCTGGTCCAGAAAGATTCCACATGCCATGAAGCAACTAAGCCCATGAGCCACAACTATTGAGCCCATGAGCTACAACTCCTAAAGCCTGCTTGCCTAGAGCCTGTGCTCTGCAACAAGAGAAGTCATCACAATAAGAAGCCTGAGCACTACAACCAAGAATAACCCCGACTCACCATAATTAGAGAAAACCTGCACAAAGCAAGGAAGAACCGGCACAGCCAATAAATAAGTAAATAGAAACAGCATAACCTTAAAAAAAATAGACTTTCTTCTGGTAAGCAAAATACTATTTCTGTTAAATACCCCATTCAATATATCAACTATTTCAGAAGTGGAGCTTAATAGAGAAGAGGAAATGATAGAATTTTTCTTCTAGAGTTTCCATGTGTCTATGCTTTTTAAGTCAATCTATTGGCCAGTGCCTATTCCACTCTAAATCTCATTAGCCAAATGAATATACTTTTGGGGAACAATGACCATTTCTCCACTCATTCAATCATTCATCTAATATGTTTGTATCAAGCACTTCCTATACTGCTCCATAAACTGAAGATAGAAAGTCTATGATATCATAACCCTTGAGGCATAGGGAACTCACTGTCTAGTATGAAGTTTTGCTTGTCAAAACACATAGTTAGCAGTATAGTTTTATTTAGAAGGAAATATCTTCCCAAAGAGTCAGAGATTAAGTATATTAATATTACCTATTTTATGATCTATTACATTACCATGGGGTTGCAAAGATTCAGACATGACTGAGAAACTGAAAAACAACAATTACCAAAGGATACCTTTAAAATGAAATGACACTAGATAATATTAGGAAAGCTGCTGCTGCTGCTAAGTCGCTTCAGTCGTGTCCGACCTGTGCAATCCCACAGACGGCAGCCCACCAGGCTCCCCCGTCCCTGGGATTCTCCAGGCAAGAACACTGGAGTGGGTTGCCATTTCCTTCTCCAGTGCATGAAAGTGAAAAGTGAAAGTGAAGTCGCTCAGTTGTGTCTGACTCTTCGCGACCCCATGGACTGCAGCCTACCAGGTTCTTCCGTCCATGGGATTTTCCAGGCAAGAGTACCAGAGTGGGTTGCCATTGCCTTCTCCGATTAGGAAAGCACATAATACCAGAACTTTACATATACAGATATACAGATAATATCATTATGAAGAACTATACCTTTTAATTTATGTACTGATTGAGAGATAGGGGGAGACAGAGAAATATGCTAAACACTGTTTTTTCATGAGGTTACTGGACCTTTTATTCCAATCCTGGATGGAGATAATACAAAATGGGTAAATTACAGTATGATCATAGAAGCACACATTTTTAAGAAATATTGGTCATCTGAAGTTATCAGATTGTAACATACCATTATAATACATCAGAATTAAGTATCATTTGCCCCAACAATTCAAGGATGATTGAATATCAGAAAATATATCAGTGTAATTGGCCACAGATATAAGCAGCGAACTCATGATTACTTTAACAGAAGCAGAAAATCATCTGATATGGATCAGCACATAGTATAAAATGGGAAACAGATTATAATCATAGGGGCATTTCATTGATCTGGTAAATCTCTAAAAAAAACCAATAACATAACACTTCACTTTTAAAAGGCATTCAAATATAGACCCTTGTTAAAAGATAGAACAAGACAAGGATGACCATTATTACTTATATTGTTTAACAGAGTACTGAGGTCCTGGAAAATATCATAGGAAAAGAAAATAATGTGTAAGTTTTGACAATGAAGACATAGAGTTATTATTTAGAGATGATAAAATTTAAAAATCCAACAGCTTTAATAGCATATTGGAATTAATTTCAGTGTATTTTCTGAAATAAGGTCAACGTATAAAAATAAATACCATTTCTAAACTCAGGCAACAACAAACTAGAGAATATATCCAAAAGCAAGATACAGTTGTAATAGCAGTAAAAATATTAAAGTATCTATGAATTAACAAAGAATATGCCAGATATAGGGAAAGTATTACAAAATTCAATTTTATTATAGAAAAGAGCTTCCAGATTAATGGAGAGAAAATCTATGTTCCCTTATAGGAACATTTCAAACTTTCATAATGTACACAATTCAAGTGTTACAAGATTACTGCAAAAAGTACTAGTCAGAAATCTGGCTGGATTTTCTAAAATAAATGTAGTGAATACATTTTCTACTGTATATGAAAATATAATGAAAAGTATTTAATGATGGTTACATAAAATTAATGATTTCTTCCTCAATGAAGGACATTATGAACAAAGCTAACAGACAGGAGATATACTGAGTTGGGACACATGCAGTGTCTACTAATGACAAACAAACAATATCTGAAATATATCTAAGCACCTACAAATCAACCGGAGAGAAAAACAGAATTCTAAAATGAATCAACACAAGATAATCCAAGTGCCATCCTCAAATTCATTCATGATTAGAAGAATAAAACCAAAATAGCTAACATGTTTGGCAAAAATTAGAGTCCTATGTTATCATGTATTTGTAGAGACATAACAATATAAGGTATTTATTTTCCAGTTTTAGTTTTGAGGCTAATATAATAATTATTCACATTAAAATTATACATATTCTAGAGCCCAGTAATCCAACTGTTGAAAAATATTTCAACTATATCTATAAGAGAATATATTCAAAAACATATATTTCATCAGTCTCTGTGTTAACTCCAAACTAGGGGTAAACCAGGCATCCTTCAGAAAAATGTGGAGGGGACATGCTATGAATACTTGGAACTCACAAAGCTGTAGATTCAACAATATATGTAATACAATAAGAATATAATTTTTTGAAAATACAGTGCTTAGAGGAAAAAGAAGAAACATCTACAATATGCATATTTTGTGCTATATTGTGTTTGGAATAACATAAAGAAAATACATGTCACAGATACTTGAGAATATCACCTATGCATAAGGAGAGGAGAGTCAACTGGGAAAATGATGATGATATGCCTTAAACCAAAGAATATTATTAGCACAATCCTCTGTATCCAAGAGTCAAAAGGAAAAAAATACTGTTAAGTAATAAAGTAAATGCAGTCTACAATAAAAGAAAACAATAATTATAGTAAAATACGATAAATTAGGTAATATATAAAAGAAAATGCTCTGTAAAAGTATAGATACAAGAGATAACATATAAGGAAGCCAATAAAGCTTTCTGAAGAAATTGTTAATTGGGTGTTGCAGGTTGAGTTCACTAGGATGAAATGTTCAGGGAGAACATTCAGGATGAAGGAAAATACTATTAGAAGAGTCAAAATGTGAAAGAATGATATGTTTTTTAATTAGTTGAGATGAAATAACATATTTGTTGTTTTTTCAATACATAATACTTTTCTCAGAATATGATAAAATAAAATTTAGATTAAGCTATTTTTCACTTATCTTAACAAAGCATGGCCAATATTTTCTATAAGAAAGAAAGATTCCCATATAATTAATTTAATTTCAACATTCAACTCTAAAGTTATTATTTTTTGTAAAATACAAATCAAATTAGCACTCCATTAATTTTTCATAATGAAAGTTTACTTTCACATCTCAATGATGCCATGTTGCATAGCAGATGCCTTCAAAGATTGAAAAATATCACCACTTATGAATCTTCATTTTATACCTCAGCCATTCACTTAAGAAATTCAAGCCACATCATTTTCAGATAAATAAAAGTGCCTTGCCTTTGCCTCTCTGACATAAGAATACTCTTACTACATCCAGTATGCTTGTTCCTGTTGCTATTGGTTTTCACTTTATATCCTCACACTCTTTAATTCCTGGACCCTTTCATTCTACCTCTTTTGACTTTCAAATTCATACATCAATCCAGACTGCTCCTCTGACCCTCAGATCCCAGCTCTTCTCTGTGTAGCTTCACCTACCAAACACATGAGCTTCTCATTATAACTGCACAAATTATATATTACCTCTTAACATTTCCTAATTACATTTTCTATTGCAGATAACTTTATCTGGTCAAAAACCTTAGAGTCCTCCATTCACACTTCTCATTCAATCCGTCAACACACCCAACATACTTTGGCTGTTAATTATTTCTTCATTCAGTCCTTTTTCTCTCAGTCTTTATTGAACCCCTCTCCAGGTCAAACCCTCATTATCTATCAGTTGGAGAGAGGAATTAAGTGCTTACCCTGCTTTTCATTGTCCTCTCAGACCTGTGAGTCTTCAGAATGAGCTCTCTGAGAAAGAGTCTGACTTTACCATTCAGCTCTTCAGCTCTCTTCAAATCTTGAGAAATGTCACTCAAGATCATTCAAATCATTCAAGTCTTTCACCTGCAGAATAATACAGTTGAGTAAAGCAATGGCCTTCAAGCTTTTATGTTGTACAAATCTGTTAGTAAGTATCTTAAACATAGGCTCATAAGCATATATTTATTTATAATTATATGCACATAATTGCTAATGTTCCTCTCGGCTGCTGCCCCTGAGTTTGGGCGTGTGGTAGCTCCTCTTGGTCACTCCTGTGCCATCGCATCTGAAAGAGATGGGAATACCAGACCACCTGACCTGCCTCTTAAGAAACCTGTATGCAAGTCAGGAAGCAACAGCTAGAACTGGACATGGAACAACAGACTGGTTCCAAATAAGAAAAGGAGTACGTCAAGGCCATATATTGTCACCCTGCTTATTTAACTTATATTCAGAGTACATCATGAGAAATGCTGGGCTGGAGGAAGCACAAGCTGGAATCAAGATTCCCAGGAGAAATATCAATAACCTCATATATGCAGATGACACCACGCTTATGGCAGAAAATGAAGAAGAACTAAAGAGCCTCTTGAAAGTGAAAGAGGAGAGTGAAAAAGCTGGCTTAAAGCTCAACATTCAGAAAACTAAGATCATGGCATCCGGTCCCATCACCTCATGGCAAATAGATGGGGAAATAGTGGCTGACTTTATTTCGGGGGCTCCAAAATCACCGCAGATGGTGGTTGCAGCCATGAAATTAAAAGACGCATACTCCTTGGCAACAAAGTTATGACCAACCTAGACAGCATATTAAAAAGCAAAAACATTACTTTGTCTACAAAGGTCAGTCTAGTCAAGGCTATGGTTTTTCCAGTAGTCATGTATGGATGTGAGAGTTGGACTGTAAAGAAAGCTGAATGCAGAAGAATTGATGCTTTTGAACTGTGGTGTTGGAGAAGACTCTTGAGAGTCCCTTGGACTGCAAGGAGATCCAACCTGTCCATCCTAAAGGAGATCAGTTCTGGGTGTTCATTGGAAGGACTGATGTTGAAGGTGAAACTCCAATACTTTGGCCACCTGATGCGAAGAGCTGACTCATTTGAAAAGACCTTGATGCTGGGAAAGATTGGAGGCAGGAGGAGAAGGGGATGACAGAGGATGAGATGGTTAGATGGCATCACCAACTCAATGGACATGAGTTTGGGTAAACTCTGGGAGCTGGTAATGGACAGGGAGGCCTGGCGTGCTGCAGTTCATGGGGTCGCGAAGTGTTGGACACGATTGAGTGACTGAACTGAATTGCTAATGTTAGTCATATTGCAGAATATTCACCAAAATGTGAGATTAAATGAACAGAAATAAAAGCATGGCTATTTTTCTGGCACTGGCTTTCATATTGTATATTCCTGAGGAGTTTGTGAACCCACTTTGGTGATCTCTGAATTAAATTATTTTATTAATAAAATCAAGGACACAGTTTTGGTATCTGTTTCTACTAGTTAATACCCTTTTATATATAGCAACAGACTCTGTCTTTCATCTATGTCAGGCACATTCAAAACGTGCAATTGGATCAGAGTACCTTGGGATTTGGAAAAATTTTAATGGTCCAACCATATTACCTTCAAAATGTAATATGGAAGAGCACAGGATCAGTGGAAATTTATGTCCACAGGTAAAAACCAGGTAATGCACAGTGTCTCAGAAATGCAGGCATCATCTTCATACATGAATCATTACACAGTGGCTCTAAACTAACTTTAAGCCCTTTATGTTTTTCCTTATAAACTCTCCCCTTTAGCTAGCTATTTGACTTACTTTTTTCAAGTGTATCTGAAGCTTTCTCCTGGCTTAAAACTTTCCCTTGAACCAATTACCTACCTGGAAACTCTTCCTCTCTCACTTTTCTAACTACATGAGCACTGATATACCATTACATAATACCTCTCATCCTTCCCTGATTACATCATTATGCTCTTTCTCTTCTCTGAGTTTCAGTATTTTCTGTCCAGCTGTCTACTGGACAATGTATCCTTGTCTTATCTCAGGCTGCCATGAAAATAATACCATTAACTGAGTAATATAACAGCAGAAATGTATTTACCCATAGTTATAGAGGCAGGAAGTCCAAAATCAGGATTCCAGCAGGGTTGGATCTGGTGTTGGCTCTTTGTTGGTCAACTTTTCACTGTGTCCTCACATGGCAGAGAGAGAGAAAGTGCTTAAGGGATCTTCTTATATGGGAACTAATTCCAAATTGGGAATTGAGGCTTTAACACACACATTTTGAGAGGACACAATTTAGTCCAAAGCATTCCACCCCTGCCTTGTCCAAATTAACTTGTTCCAGAGTCTTAACTTGTTCCAACTTTAACTCTAAAGTCCAAAGTGTCATCTAAATATATCATCTAAATTTGGTAAGGGTGAAACTCAAGGTGTTATTTACCTTCAGGCAAAACTCCCCTTCAGCTATGAACCTGTTAAACCAGATAAGTTATGTTCTTCCAAAATGCAATAGTGGGACAGATATCAGAAAGTCTATACTTTTGAGAGAGCTCATCCTTAGGTGGGCTGATAAGGAGTCCAGGGACCTTGAGGAGGAAGGGGTCTAGGGACCTCAAGAAGGAGACAGGGGTCTGGGGTTCACAAGGAGGAGAAAAGGACAAACTTTTTTTTCCTACATCTCTTTGTCTTAGTCAGTATAACAATGTATCTTGCTCAAGGACATGTTTCCCCTTAACAAGAATCTTCTGACTAATCTTGTTACCTTAAGACTTATATTGTGGGAGTGTGTCTGGTAAGACCTTTCTATTGTTAGTTCCAAACTTGTTAATTAAGGATGTATGCTGTTGGAGTGGGCCTAATAAAAGTATATAAGGTCTTGATAAGACTAGCAAGGGGAACACTCTCTGTCCCCCTTCTGATGTCTGTGTCAGAAGCTTTCTTTGTCCCTTTTTCACTTCTGTAAAACTCTGCTACACAAAAGCTCTTGAGCAGTCAAGGCTGGAACCTGGTCGCAAAGCTAAATCTTCTTCTTTGGAGATCACGAATCTGACGTTGTTCACTGTAAGCTATCACTTTCCCATTTCAAAAGAGAGAAGTAAGAAGGAAAAGGGGGGTAATGGGTCCTAAGCAAGTCCAGAATTTAGCAAGACAAATTCCACTGGATCTTAGAACTCAAGAATAATCCTCTTTGGATCCGTGTCCTGTATTTCAGGCCCACTGAGGCATGTCACCATCAAGTCTCTGCCTGAAGTCCTGACCCCACAGCTCAGCAGGAAGATCCTATAGGTTTTCAATTAATTGAATGAGGTTCACCTACATTAGTGAGGGCAATCTCTTTTACTCAGAGTACTAATTGAAATGTTAACCTCATCCTCAACCAAGTTCACAGACATACCTAGAATAAAGGCTGACCAAATTTCTAGATACTCTATGGCCCACTCGAATTGGCACTGAAATTTGCTATCACATACCTGATGATGCCCCAAGTGACTTGTGACTGGATACAGTTGCACATTAGAAGGTCATAGTTTCAGGTGGAAGATGGGAAGGAAGTTCAAGAGGAATACAAATACCTATGGCTGATTCGTGCTGATATGTAGCAGAAACCAACACAACACTGTAAAGCAACTATCCTTCAATTAAAAATAATTTTTTTAAAAAAGAAGGTCATAGTTTCTGCTGAAGATGGATGAGAACCTCCAGAGTATGAGGCTCTTGAGTCTTTCCCAGTCCATTCTGAATAACATCCTTCCCTCAGTAATACGCTTCACTGAGCCTTATGACACTGGTGATTAGTTCAAATTCTAACTTTTCTCATCTACTGTCATTCTCCATTTCATCCTTCAGAATCTCAGCTTTGGCTTTTCTCCCCTCTCTGTTCCCCTGGCAGCCCTAGAACTGGCATCTAGTTAGGTCCATGTCAGTCCTTCAGTGAAGAAGCTCCTACCTCTTAAGCACTGGCCGCTTTGGTGATTACACTGTGAATGCAATGTTGAACAGCACTACATTGCTAGAAGATTTGGCTATTTAACTAATCTGTTACTTTTTCTTCCCAGGATTATAGAGATTATCATATTTTATGCCTTCCCCCCCACAACTATACTATAGTGTTGTGGTCTATAAAATGCCAGATAGTGATGCCTGATTTTACATCTCAAGTACTTTCCACTATGTAGACTATCTGCCACCCTTTCTACCACTAATATGACTCAGTCTTTTAATATCTGGGAAGCTGCCTTCAAAGGCAGATCATTATGTCCAAGATTTCATTCTCAGTTTTGAATGACCAGAAATTTTATTTTACCAAGAACTGAGAATTAATAAGTCTCTCTGGGATAAATTCAAGCTAAGCAAGCTCGAGGGAAAGGATGTACATAATCAGAATTATATTCATTTATAATTAAAAAAACACTTCTTTCAAGTAGACTAAATGTCTACATTTAATGGTTAGCATGGTCTCTCTCTGTGGAATAGCTACATGGATAGTCAAAATAAAATCTGAAGATTGCTTGATGAGTGTACTATCTAAACACCCAGAAATAGACCATCTAGCACTGTCCTCCTCAAAGATATTTAGAAGCGTAGTCTCCTGTTCTGGTGATAGATTTTCCTTGGACTACAAATACTCATATTTTTGAGCAGCAATACTCTTACCATGGATAATAACATGGCAGAATGATCAAATAACCTCTCATAAATATCTTTCATTCTGTATTCTCTTTTGTTTACATATTTATTTCTTTAAGGTTAATACAGTATGTTGGACTGCAATATGTTTTTAATTAATTGAATGAAATCACATTTTATTGTTACCTTGTTATTGCCAAAGTCAAAATAGCACTAGAAATGGGGTGCTTTAAATGATAATGGTGAGTATCACAGTAAGACAAAATTCTATGGACCATTTCTTGTTTTACAAGTGGGATTACACATAGTTTATTTTGTTTTTAATTTGTTTACAAAACTTACTATAATTAACAGCTTGAGTTTACATTCACTAGCAGCACATTAGTTTTGAACTCTTAATGAAAAGATACTTTAAATGCCAAACTGAAGAATTGTAAGTTTATATTCTCTTATAATTTTGGTTGCTTACATGAAAATCTTTCTTGAAAAAATAGACAACTGTCTTCATAAAGATGACTGTAGATATTCCTGTGGATAGAACTAGGACTTTTGCTTGAATACGTGTCTTCCTGTACTCCAGGATATGAAACTTGAATGAAGAAACCTCCTGCCAAAGTTCTAGAGACACAGAGTATGGAAGTATTGCTTTGGCCCTATAACATATATATATGGCAGTTCAACAAAATTAATTAAATATTACCCACAAAATAAGCAAGCTTAATAGAGTCTCTGTGAGCATATCTTTAAAATATTGTCACAAAAAAACATTCCTCAATTATAGTTGATATTCTAAACTAATTTAATTTTGGAAGACATCTGCCAAAAATGATAATTTAAATGAGGATGACCTTGAGCCATCCTTTCTGAAGTTGGAAAACAGGTCAAATTGTCTGTTGAAACACAGGAGCTATCCTGTGTTTGGCAATTAAAGTTGGGTCATGACAGCAACTTAAAGCTCATCAAGAACAAACTATGGTAAGAATCATTACTTAAGTATCAACTGAAGTGTTGTTATTCAAGAAGGTCAAAGAGGAATGGTTTTAAATTTTTAGATTGCCAAGGGCAGATGTGTGGGGCTTCAATAAGTGAAGAATTAATTCGATGAAGACTCATCACCATTATGGCCTCAGTCCTACCATCTGGTCAAAGCCGTCTTCAACAAATCTAATCTTCACAAAGAGACATCAATTACTGTGATGAGTGCTTGAAAGAGAGAGAATTTTAAGGGTAGAAGACCATTTCCTAAATGGGACTGTGTGATATGTTCTTATCTGTGTGAAATGCCATTTTCTTCTTTCAACCAACTCTCTTTGCTTCTTCCCTGCGTCCTACAGTTTTTAGTGGTTAGAAACTAAGTCTGGACATTCCCTCAGTTTAGCAGACACTCATTATGTGCTTACTAAGTGTTATCTCAGACAGAAAATACATAGCGGTGCACTTAAAGTTTCAGTTTTACTTTATTGATACCTGCTTAACTCTTTAAAAAAAAAAAAAAAAAAAAACTTCTTAGGGTATAAATGATTTATAATGTGTTAGTTTCTGCTGTACAGCCAAGTATATTAGTTATACATATATCCCCTCTCAATTCTTACTGAAGAATTCAGGAGCAACAGTCTTGTTGTGTGTACATTTCTTTCTTGAAGAGATTTAGTACTATGACTCTATATATTTTTAGCATTTCTTTTAAAAGGGAGAATAGAAGTTAGAAAGAAATTGTAGGAAAGCTTGCTTCCACTTCACCTTCTTTCTCGTAAATAAACAAGAGCATGAAATCATTATTCTGATTTAAAAAAAATATTTTCTACTTTTAGTTTTCCAGTTTTCAGTTTTGATTCATGACACTTAACTTCAACATGATTACAAATATGTTACATGGTAAAAGAAATTTGTTTGCTTATTTATTTATATTAAATAGGATCACAAAATGAAGGTTGAATGATTTTATAGTAATTTCTAGACCTCATACAAGTATGTATATGAAAGTAAAGTAGGGAATGCCCCATATTCTTTTCATGGACCTAAAAATTTAATCCTTTCTTTTTAAAAAAAAAAAAAGGCATTTCATTTATTTCTTTGAAGCAAACTTGTATTGCTATGCTTAATTTATACATGTCTCATCACCTTAGTAGCACTTTTAAATTATGACAGACTATGAGAAGTTTGTCAAATTATGACAAGCATACAGCATTTATGCCTGTCCTCAACAGGAGGTAATAACTATGGAACCTTTTGAATGGATCCCCTAGCCTGATTACACGGCAATGGGATGGTAGTTTTGGATTAAAAATAATTTTCAAGTTAAACTCTCCCCACAGAACTAATTGGAAAAATTTTCAAGTTCATAATCTAGATGATTACACAAATTCTCAGCTTTAACTTGTAGCCATGACCTTGGCAAATTTACAAGATAAACAGAAAAAATTAAAATTTTGGTGTAATTCAGCTTATTAAAACTTACTTTTCCTTAACAGTAATATGCTGAACCTCAATTTTCGTTTAGTCATTGTCTTCAAAAACGAGCACGCAAAGGCCTCATGCGGTGATAAGAACAAGGTGAAAAAAAGGTATGACTAATGGATAAGATTCTTAACACATCCAATTTCCTCTCACTGCCTCCCTCTTTTTCTCTGTGCTAGCCATCTGAGTACAAGAGTGGCTATATTTAATAATCGCAGCTTGGGATAGATGATGGTGGTTGTGGTGCCATTCTTTTAAAATCTTCAACTCATGAGTCTTTTAAAAATGAAAGGATAATTTGAAAACTTGAGGGAATTTAGGTAGTTGGAAAATGGATGATATTAAGCAGACTGATGAGGGAAAGCATATCATTTAGATCATTGATTGAGGTCATTTTAACTTGCTAAACTGAAAGCTGTACAGATTAGCACCGTATTTATCCACTCAGAAAGGTAATGTTGACATGGATGCCTCTTAAACAACCCAAAGGGGAACTAAGCAGTAACCAGATATAAGCCTTAGTTAGCAGGTCCTTTTTACAGTAGTATATTTAGTTCTTGGTGTTACTGGAGAGAAATTTCTTTTTAAAAATAAGAAACTAGAGTTCATTCTATCCTATTGGCCCTAGTCAGTAAATTAATTGAGCTATCAAGTACTGAAATCCATTCCAAACTAAACTATATTTAAAAATTAGGATGTAATAAAAGCGAGAAAATTGCCAATCTTGCACTGCCAGAGAACATTAGAAATATACGTTCCTCCATGATTCTCCAAATATTTTAAGTACTTCCTTTTCATTATTTTGGAGAAGGAAATGGGAAACCATTCCAGTGTCCTTGCCCAGAAAATCTCATGGACAGAGGAGCCTGGTGGGCTGCAGTCCTTGGGGTCGCAAAGAGCCGGGCACGACTAAGCGAGTAACACTTACTTTTATTATTTTACAACAAGTAGCTCAGTTTGCATTTATCAGTTGGTATTTGATGAGTGTTGATGTCCCTTGTGGCACATGACAGTTTAAAGGTTGAGAGACCTAATTCCAAAGCCTCATCCAGATTTCTGAAATTACAATAAAAAATTAAGTTACTGAAAACTGAGTCACCATAGAAACACATAAATAACAGAGAGAAAAAGAAAGGGACAGAAAAACGGGAGATGATTGAAAAACCAGACCATAAGGGCTATAATGTCGAGCCCACAGGCTATGGTTTCCAAGGAGGGGTGATGTTGCTGAAAAGCTGAATTTACATAAAAAAGACACAGCCTAATACTTCCCCTACACTCCCTTCTTTATTTTAGTTTAAGTACAAAAATAGATAAAAGACAAGCTATCTGAATTTTTGTTAATTTTTTTCTTTTGTTTTGCTTTGGTCCAAATAAGACAAATCCCTGCTTTTCTAAACAGTATTCTATAGATTCTCAAATTTAAGTAGCAAGCACACAGTAGGTACATGAAAATAGAGAAAGACAATCCTTTGCAATGGCCAAGTATTAATAGTTCCCACTTCAAAGTATTAAAAAATACATTCCCAACTAACATACTAGTCCTCACTGCCATTGTTCATAGACCAAATGAGACACTGGCTTAATATTATTCCAGACTAGCCAAGTCTTCAGATTCCCCAAGTTGGACATCTTGATAATAATGCAATAAACCAGAAACCTAAGTAGAAGTTGAAGATAGCACTTCTATCTCTCCAAACCAACTGTAATGACAGTTCCTCACAGCACTGCCTAAGCCAGTGGTTCCAAAATGTGATCCCTGGACTAACAGCATCAGTATTGGCTGGAACCTGTATGGCATACAAACTTTCATGCCCCACCCTGGCTCTCCTAAAATAGAACCTCTGAGTTTTAACAAGCCTCCAAGTGGCTCTCTCTGATGCATGTTCAAGTTTGAAAACCACTGGCCTAAATCACACAAGGTTGATAATAAATGAGCTGTTATTAACTGAAAGATAACTATGCTTACTTGGCTTAAAAACTACCTTTGAGTATAGTCTCAAAAAAGAATTTTTTTAAATGACATGAGCAATGAGGAAATTGAGGACTGGGTGGCAGAGATTTAGTCTGACACATAAATGGCAAAGAGAGGTCCTCAGAGGAGAAGTGGAAGAGAAAACAAGTTGCCAGTCCAGGTTCGATGCACGATACTGGGTGCTTGGGGCTAGTGCACTGGGACGACCCTGAGGGATGGTATGGGGAGGGAGAAGGGAGGAGGGTTCAGGATGGGGAACACATGTATACCTGTGGCGGATTCATTTTGATATTTGGCAAAACTAATACAATTTGTAAAGTTTAAAAAAAAATAAAATAAAAAAAAAAAAAAAAAAAAAAAGATGGCAGGGGAGGCCACTCATGATGAGAGAGAGAAATTAAAAAAAAAAGGGGGGTGGGGGCGGAAATAAGATAAAAGTGAGGTTGATTTTCCTTCCATTTTGGTTAAGCCCTGGAAGTTTTCAGCCACAAAGGGGCTTCAAGTGGGGAGTCTACCCATTCCTATGGATATCCCAGAGTTGGAGACCAGAAATGATACCTCAGCTGAGACACATTTGAGAGTTTACCTTACTGCCTTCAAGACATTGTATTGTTATGGCTGGGCTAGCTATTTCTAGTATGAGTTAAGACTTTAAGACATTTCCAAAAGAAATATGCCACGTGCTCTGAATTTAAAGGCAAATGTAGGCCAGTGATGGCTGACTTGAGCATCCCTAGTCTCAAACGAGGTGAAAAAGCTTTTAAGTATAGGGTCTCCATGGAATAGTTATCAGCTATTTATAAGCCACAAAGTGCTTATCAAGTATATTCAATAGTATTCTCTTAGATAAATTCTTTAGTGTGAAACCAGGGTGAACAAATCCACAATATATATAGTATTTCTGTTCAAGTTTGTTTTGAATTTGTAAAGACAGAAAGCATGAACTGTATAAAATTGTCTGAAATCATTGATTGAAAAAAATTTATAAAAAGTATATGAGTACTTAATTAAAATCATAAAAATAATGTGTCTACTTCAACATATGCAGCAGTTATTTGATGATCTGTGCTTTGGTATGTTTGTTGCATAGTTTCTCCAATTCTGTACCTCTGTCTACAGATTTTCTACTTTTCAGAATCTTTTTTCTGTCAAATGAGTTTTTGTGAACTGATTTCTTTTGTGAAGAATTTTCCTTTTGCTAGAAATGGAAAGAAGCCTTCTGAAAATTAATGAGGTCCCAATTAAGGCAAATTTTCTAAAAATGAAGACATCAACAAAATAGGAACCAAAAGCTATATGATGAATTTCCAATGCCCAAAGGTTAAAATGTTACAGGTTTAAGAAAAACCTGCAAAAACAGCTATAAGAAGATTGGTACTCAGTTAATGAACTGTGAAGACTCGCTTAACAGAGAAAATTGAAGAAGTAATGGTGTTAAAAGAGTTCCTAGAAGCCTGACTGGAGGGCTTCAGGCAGTGGTTAATTGCCATGTTCCATAGCGAAGTAAAATAGGCAACTCAACTGGCTGCTAGAAAGGAGTAGTAAAGTTGCCCCCCGCCTCCACACACAAAAACACACAACAACCAAGAAATAAAAACCCAAAACACTTCTCCTTTCCCATGGAATTGTGTTATGTAGTCACTAACTCAGACATAAATCTCAGAATCTTTATACAGCATAATAAAATCAGGATCATGTGATGCATCAGATCTCTGACTCCCATCTCTTTATCAACCTGTGAGTGGTAGCTTCGATTTGATATCCAACCCAGGGCCCACTCCTGGATAAATATGTCCCATCTTATGCAAAGACATGCAGGACCCAGTGAGCCTCAAGTTCTGAATTCATCCAGTCAGTGGAGATTTACTGAGTATCTAATGGGAGTTAGGCCCTGGCCTTGGAGAAGGCAATGGCACCCCACTCCAGTATTCTTGCCTGGAGAATCCCATGGACCGAGGAGCCTGGTAGGCCGCAGTCCATGGGGTCGCTAAGAGTCGGACATGACTGAGCGGCTTCACTTTCACTTTTCACTTTCATGCATTGGAGAAGGAAATGGCAACCCACTCCAGTGTTCTTGCCATTCTTGCCTGGAGAATCCCAGGGACGGGGGAGCCTGGTGGGCTGCCGTCTGTGGGGTCCAGTAGAGTCGAACACAACTAAAGCGACTTAGCAGCAGCAGCACGGTGCTCAGGGAAGGCCTTGCTCAAAAGGTACAATTTAACAAGAAACCTGGGAGGCAGGGGGATATCTAGGGGAGATGTGGCCAGGGCAGAGGAAACAACGAGTGCAAATACTTCCAGATGAAAGAAATCTTGTCATGTTTGATGAAGCAAAAGGCACCCAAGTAGCTGGAGAGGAGAGAGTGAAGAGGAGAGTGGTTGTGGATGAAGTCAGAGACAACAAAGAACAAGGCTGTGGTGGGCCTTGTAAGTCAATATGAGTAAATCTGGGTGTATTTCTGAGGGATTTGGAGATCAACTGGAGGACTTCCAAGCAGTGCAGCGCAGAATCTGACTTGGATTTCAAAGGAAATGCTCTAGCTGATTAAAGTGAAAGGGTGGGGAATGCTTAGAACACGCAAGCATTTTGATTAATATTTATTCACTTAGAAGTTCAACTTGAATCACTCCTCATTTTTTTTAATGGCATTGTTTTATTGGATTGGTCAAGAAGTTCATTTGAGTTTTTCTGTAATAGCTTATGTGGGGACCCAAGTAAACCTTTGGCCAACCCAATATTTCAATATTCTCTTCATTAACAACAACAACAAAAACTATTTGCTTATTCTAGTATAACTTATTTCATGCCTTTCCAGGGACATAAACTGGTAACAGAACGTTTATATTTTCATATTCTAATATCAGGGTGTCAGAACATAATAAGCGCCTAGTAAGGAATTAAAAAACATTTGATTACTAACTTAAATAAATAAGATGGGTCATCCTTTCATACACTCTCCCTCCATCCCTTTATGAATAAACATTGCTGCTTCAAATTCTTGCCCTTGAGTTTTCAATATCTCTCACTTTCTATGCCTTTTCTGTATCCAGGGAAACCACTGAAAGCCCATCTCATTGGACTGCCCTATATTTTAAAACTATTCCTTGCTTCACCTCCCATCACAATGTATCTCCTTTATGGCCTGACAAGACTGTGAAAGTCTGTGGTATTCTCATACTTGGAACTTAACAAGTTAGCCTGCCTCAGTTTCATGGATGCTGATAGAAAACATGAGCTACTGGGTCGGAAACAACAGACTTTATTACAGCGTAACAAGTGGCATAAGTGTAATGGTTGCATCAGATCCTTTTGACCCTCAAGTCATATGAAAATGATATAAAGTAACCTGGGTGGATGCTGTACACACAAGGGGGTTTTGTTGAGAAGCTCCAAGTTGAAGAAACCTGTCTTTGCCATTGAGCTACCAGGAAACTTTCCTGACCTTTGTTCTGATGGAACACATCATCTTTACTATACTGGACTGAAAGCATGAGAGACATTATCTCCCAAGGCAATTTACTATACAGCCTTCTCTGAAAGGATTGTCCAGAACAAAGCCAGCCAACTTCATCTTCAAGACATGCAGAAATCTAAGAGACCTGTGAACAAGTGTTTCTCAACATGACCAGAAGAGTGTAGTTGCTGCTGCTGCTAAGTCGCTTCAGTCATGTCCGATCCTGTGTGACCTCACAGATGGCAGCCCACCAGGCTCCCCCATCCCTGGGATTCTCCAGGCAAGAACACTGGAGTGGGTTGCCATTTCTTTCTCCAATGTGTGAAAGTGAAAAATGAAAGTGAAATCTCTCAGTCTTGTCTGACTCTTCGTGACCCCATGGACTGCAGCCTACCAGGCTCCTCTGTCCATGGGATTTTCCAGGCAAGAGTACTGGAGTGGGGTGCCATTGCCTTCTCCAAAAGAGTCTAGTTAGATGAATGCAATTAATGACATGGCCAATGGTGGGATGCTAATGAATAATTATTGATTAGTACCAGGGACACCTGTATCTTAACAAGGGGTTCCCAGACCTTGAAGGGAAAGAATAAATTTCTGGTGCTGAGAATCCTGAATAAATGTGGTAAGGGGAAAGATATAAAGAGGCTTTTTTTAAAATGCTCTTTGATTTGGAAAATTTAAATAGTCACTTTGTCAGTCAAAGACTACTAAGAAATTATACCTTCTACTAGGAAGCTCATTATATGAAAATATCCCATTGATATCCAGGAAGCAAAAATTTTCCTATTATTCATTATGGTAATTAACTGGTCCAATCCAACAGGAGTTTTCCTCAAATTGTAAATACATGCACTGCACATTTTTATTGAAAATCGCTTCCTAGCATATATTTGTATATTTTAGTTCAATCGCTCAGTCGTGTCCGACTCTTTGCAACTCTTGTGACTCCAGGCCTCCCTGTCCATCACCAATCCCAAAGTTTACCCAAACTCATGTCCAACGAGTCGATGATGCCATCCAGCCATCTCATCCTCTGTCGTCCCCTTCTCCTGCTACCCCCAGTCCCTCCCAGCATCAGAGTCTTTTCCAATGAGTCAACTCTTCACTGACTTGGCCAAAGTATTGGAGCTTCAGCTTCAGCATCCACTGAGGTGGCCAAAGTATTGGAGCTTCAGCTTCAGCATCAGTCCTTCCAATGAACACCCAGAATTGATCTCCTTTAGGATGGACAGATTAGACCTCCTTACAGTCCAAGGGACTCTCAAGAGTCTTCTCCAACACCACACTTCAAAAGCATCAGTTCTTCGGCACTCAGCTTCCTTCACAGTCCAACTCTCACATCCATACATGACCACAGGAAAAACCATAGCCTTGACTAGATGGACCTTTGTTGGCAAAGTAATGTCTCTGCTTTTTAATATGCTATCTAGGTTGGTCATAACTTTTCTTCCAAGGAGTAAGCATCTTTTAATTTCACGGCTGCAATCACCATCTGCAGTGATTTTGGAGCCCCCCAAAATAAAGTCTGACACTGTTTCCACTGTTTCTATATTTGCAAGTGCTTAAATATTGGCTCTGTATTGCTTTCCTGCTGTAATATGTTTCATTTACTTAATACTGACAAATAGCTCATGTCTGATGCAAGTAGTTTCTACTTTATTTGTAAGTAACTCATTTTCATGTAATGGTTGTTTTAAAGAAAATCAAAACTTAGTGGAAATAATTTCACACTCTTAAAAAAACTCACTGGAATAAAACATACTGTTCACAAGGCGATTTAAGTAAATTCTGAGATATTCTTGTTATAGTGCGATTTTTAAACAAGTGGTACTAATCATTAACTAAATATCAGAGAGATTGATAGGAATTTCTCAGAATTTTATATATAGAGATTGGATGGTTTCACCATGTTCTCTAAGTAATGACCTACCATAAAAGTAAAATTTGGAGATATTCCATTACTTAAAGTGTCACTTTTCAAAAATTATCATTAATTAACACTTTTTTACTTCACACTTCAGTTGTACAACATAAACTCTAAAAAGTGGTAAGTTAATATGCATATCAAGACACTGAAAGGACGAAAAACTATCATGTTACTTATTGTACCGTATGTACTTGATATGTGCTATATGTATATATGTGTGCATATGTATAAATATTTTAATGTATTATCCCATTTGATCTTTCAAAGAAACTTGAAAAGATATCTAGTTTGTAATTAAGGAAACTCAGATGCAGTAAGTCGTTGTTTCTTTCTCAAGGAAATGGAAATAGAGAGATCAGATCCAAAAGTTTGCTGTTTTATATGATCAAGCTTGATCAGGTAACCATCCTTCCAATTTATAAGGTCACAAAAAGAAGCCAGAATTTATGTTGCACTGAATTTCCTGGGGTCTGTTTTATAAACCCTTATTTTCAAATCCTTGGTTTTCTCTTTCCTATTTAATGGCAAAAAATGTAGGCAAGTATCTGCATTAAGATGTTAAAGAGAAGAGAAGTTTTCTTTTCCTCCTTTTCTTCATTGAAATTCAGAACAGAGCCTAGCACTTCAGATTAAAGAGGGTCATCTCCTGTTGAGGTTAATTGGATACTCTGATTCTAAAAAGTCATCAGTTAAAAGCAATTAAGAGAGCATTAAAAGAGATTAGGAACAGTTATCTATTTGGGGACAGTTCTATGTAAAAATGCCCTTACTGTTAATTTCATATCAATGAAAGTTAGATGAATATGTAATTGAGCACAGTAGCACATCCAAGTTCAAAAGCCCAAATGGGTCTTGGAGAGTTGGCAGAGTTAGAGGGATTATATTTTTAATAGAAAGTACAATAGTAAGAAAAACGAGTTTTATGCCAAAAAGAGCCTGGTTGGTGATCAGTGTATACAACCACACAGACCTTGTCATCATGAGGTCATATGAAGATAATAATAGTGATAAACGCCTTCTAAAGGAGGTCAGCATAATGTTCACTCCCTCTTCACCACAGGAATGGAAATGAACAGTAAAATTATTCAGGGAGACAATTAAAGCCTATCTTAACTAAACTCCAAAGGTTCTTGCAACCAGGAACCCTCACATCACTTCTGATGGTTTGCAAGAGCCCAAGCCAATGATTCAAGCATGAGCCCAAGAATGAATCCAAGCATGTGATTCTATTTGAAGGCGGAGTTCCAAAGAATAGCAAGGAGAGATATGAAAGCCTTACTCAGTGATCAATGCAAAGAAATAGAGAAAAACAAAAGGTTGGGAAAGAAATAGATATCTTTTCAAGAAAATTAGAGATACCAAAGGAACATTTCATCCAAAAGATGGGCACAATAAAGGACAGAAATGGTATGGGCCTAACAGAAGCAGAAGACATTAAGAAAAGGTGGCAAGACTACACAGAAGAACTATACAAAAAAAATCTTCATGACCCATAGAATCATGATGGTGTGATCACTCACCTAGAGTCAGATGTCCTGGAATATAAAGTCAAGTGGGCCTTAGGAAGCATCACTATGAGCAAAGCTAGTGGAGCTGATGGAATTCCAGTTGAGCTATTTCAAATCCTAAAAGATGATGCTGTAAAATGCTTCACTAAATATACCAGCAAATTTGGAAAACTCAGCAGTTTTCCACAGCACTGGAAAAGGTCAGTTTTCATTCCAATCCAAAAGAAAGGCAATACCAAAGAATGTTCAAACTACCACACAATGGCACTTATCTCACAGGCTAGCAAAGTAACGCTTAAAATTCTCCAAGCCAGGCTTCAACAGTACATGAACTTCCAGATGTCCAAGCTGGATTTATAAAAGGCAGAGGACCCAGAGATCAAATTGCCAACATCCATTGGATCATCAAAAAAGTGAGAGAGTTCCAGAAAAAAAACATCTATGTCTATTTTGTTGCTATCCCAAAGACTTTGACTTTGTGGATCACCACAAAGTGTGGAAAATTCTTAAAGAGATAGGAATACCAGACCATTTGAGACCATTCTCAGATTTCTGCCTCCTGAGAAATCTGTATGCAGGTCAAGAAGCAACAGTTAAAACTGGACATGGAAAAACAGATTGGCTCCAAATCGGGAAAGGAGTATGTCAAGGGTATATATTGTCACCCTGACAATTTACCTAATATGCAGAGTACATAATAAGAAATGCTGGGCTGGATGAAGCACAAGCTGAAATAAGGATTGCTGGGAGAAATATCAATTACCTCAGATATGCAGATGACATCACCATTATGGCAGAAAGCAAAGAACTAAAGAACCTCTTGAAGAAAATGAGAGAGTGAAAAAACTGGCTTAAAACTCAACATTCAGAAAAGTAAGACCAATGCATCTGGTCCCATCACTTCATGGCAAATAGTTGGGGAAACAGTGGAAACAGTGGCAGACTTTATTTTTGGGGGGCTTCAAAATCACTGCAGATGGTGATTGCAGCCATGAAATTAAAAGACACTTACTCCTTGGGAGAAAAGCTATGACCAACCTAGGCAGCATATTAAAAAGCAGAGACATTACTTCGCCAACAAAGGTCCATCTAGTCAAAGATATGGTTTTTCCAGTAGTCATGTATGGATGTGAGTGATGGACTATAAAGAAAGCTGAGCCCTGAAGAACTGATGCTTTTGAACTGTGGTGTTGAAGAAGACTCTTAAGAGACACTTGGACTGCAAGGAGATCCAATCAGTCCATCCTAAAGGAAATCAGCCCTGAATATTCATTGGAAGGACTGATGCTGAAGCTGAAGCTCCAATACTTTGGCCACCTGTGGAAGAACGGATTCACTTGAAAAGGCCCTGATGCTGAGAAAGATTGGAGGCAGGAGAAGGGGATGACAGAGGATGAGATGGTTGGATGGCATCACTGGCTTGACGGACATGAATTTGAGCAAGTTCCCAGAGTTGCTGATGGACAGGGAGGCCTGGTGTGTACAGTCCATGGAGTCGCAAAGAGTCAGACACGACTGATAACTGAACTGAACTGAATTATGTGATTGGAAATTCCAATGCTTAGTTATCTCTTGGGACCAGACAATACACAGTGTTTGTAGAAATCCACATTATGTTTATCCATGATGAGAGACAGAGAGAAAGGAAAACAGAGAAAAAGAGACACAGAGAAAGAGAGTCAGTTGGGGAGTATTAAGGGAGGGGCTTCTCTCGTTAACACATTAGATGAGTTGAAACAGTGAAAGTCAAAGTGATCTGTGATGAGGAGAGTGTACTGCTCAGATATTGAGGTTTGTGATGATGATCATACTCTTCATTTCATAGCATGTTCTCATCACTGGTCCATGTGTCATTCCTCCATTTGTTTTATTTCATTTTTTGTTCCTTATTATCAAGCCCCATGAAAGTGTTAGTGGCTCAGTCGTGTCTGACTCTTTGCAACCCTATGGACTACAGAGCACCAGGCTCCTCTGTCCATGGATTCTCCAGGCAAGAATACTGGAGTTGATTACTGAGCCCTCCTCCAGGGGATCTTCCTGACTCAGGGATTGAACCCATATCTCTTATGTCTCCTGCATTGGCAGGCGGGTTCTTTACCACTAGGGTCTCCTTGAAGCCCATATATGCATATATCTTTATATAATAAGTAGCACCATTTTATATTGGATTCTCAAGTAGCTCAAACGGTAAAGAGTCTGCCTGCAATGTGGGAGACCTGGGTTGAATTCCTGGGTCGGAAAGATCCCTGGAGAAGGTCATGGCAACCCACTCCAGTATTCTTGCCTAGAGAATTCTATGGACAGAGTGCTACAGTCCATGGAGTCTCAAAGAGTTAGATATAACTGAGTACTGTTTTATTTTGAATTGTACTGTGCTGTAAATCTCACTGCTGCTTTTTTCACTAAAACTTGAAATCTAACCATGTTGTATGCATACTTGGTATGCTGATGCACTGATTTAAATTACTGCAGAGCATACTATAAAAATGCAGTGGCCACATTTTACTTACTCCTTCCTCACATGAAATATACCTTCAAAATAAGCAGTTTGCCTCTACACCACAATGAATATAAGCAGAACAAATATTCTTGTTTATGTTCCTTAAAATATGTATGTGAATTCATTGGCTTATATACGCAGAAGAGCTATCATGCTGCTGCTGCTGCTGCTAAGTCACTTCAGTCGTGTCCGACTCTGTGCGACCCCATAGACGGCAGCCCACCAGGCTTCCCGTCCCTGGGATTCTCCAGGCAAGAACACTGGAGTGGGTTGCCATTTCCTTCTCCAATGCATGAAAGTGAAAAGTGAAAGTGAAGTCGCTCAGTCATGTCTGACTCTTAGCGACCCCATGGACTGCAGCCTACCAGGCTCCTCTGTCCATGGGATTTTCTAGGCAAAAGTACTGGAGTGGGGTGCCATTGCCTTCTCCGAGAGCTATCATAGGGACCTAGATTACATGCATTCTTATTTCTGCCAAATATTGCCATACTGATTTCTGAAAACTAATTTTCCCCCCAAAATGTGATTTATTCCAACTCACATTCCCACAAGGTGGACATGAGAATTATCTTTGCTACAGTTCTTGTCAACAGTTGTTGTTTCCCACCTTCTTATTTTTATGAATCCAATAGGTGTTCATGTTATCTCATTTCAGTTTGAGTTTCTTAAGTTTATTACTGAGTTTTAGTATCTCCAAACACTTTTTAACTACATGTTTCCCCATCCACGAATCGCCTGCTAAAATTTTATTACCATGTGACTCCTTTAATTTTTCTATTAGATATATTTCCTTACTGGGCTTCCATTGTAGCTCAGTCAGTAAAGAATTTGCCTGAAGTGCAGGAGACCTGGGTTCAAACCCTGGGTTTGGAAGATCCCCTGGAGAAGGAAATGGCAAATCACTCCAGTATCCTTGCTTGGAAAATCTCATGGACATTAGAACCTGGTAGGTTGCAGTCCATGGGGTCACAAAGAGTTGGGCATGACTGAATGACTAATACTTTACTTATACTTAATATTTATACTTCCTTATTATCCCTTGGTTTTGGAAGGATTCCATATATAAAACAGATAAATTCCATTTTGGTTTTGAAGAATGCAAATATTTTTTCCTACATACTTCAGTTCAGTTCATTTCAGTAACTCAGTTGTGTCTGACTTTTTGCAACCCCATGAACTGCAGCATGCCAGGCCTCCCTGTCCATCACCAACCCCTGGAGTTCACCCAAACCCATGTCCATCAAGTTGGTGATGCCATCCAAACATCTTATCCTCTGTTGTCCCCTTCTCCTCCTGCCCTCAATCTTTCCCAGCACCAGGATCTTTTCAAATGAGTCAGCTCTTCTCATCAGGTGGCCAAAGTATTGGAGTTTCAGCTTAAACCTCATTCCTTCCAATGAACACCCAGGACTGATCTCCTTTAGGATGGACTGGTTGGATCTCCTTGCTGTCCAAGGGACTCTCAAGAGTCTTCTCCAACACCACACTTCAAAAGCATCAATTCTTCAGCGCTCAACTTTATAGTCCAACTCTCACATCCATACATGACCACTGGAAAAACCATAGCCTTGACTAGATGGACCTTTGTTGGCAAAGTAATGTCTCTGCTTTTGAATATGCTGTCTAGGTTGCTCATAAGTTTCCTTCCAAGGAGTAAGCCTCTTTTAATTTCATGGCTGCAATCACCATCTGCAGTGATTTTGGAGTCCAGAAAAATAAAGTCAGCCACTGTTTCCCCATCTATTTGCCATGAAGTGATGGGACCAGATGCCATGATCTTTGTTTTCTGAATGTTGAGCTTTAAGCCAACTTTTTCCCTCTCCTTTTTCACTTTCATCAAGAGGCTCTTTAGTTCTTTGCATTCTGCCATAAGGGTGGTATCATCTGCATATCTGAGGTTATTGATATTTCTCCTGGCAATCTTGATTCCAGCTTGTGCTTCCTCCAGCCCGGCGTTTCTCATGATGTACTCTGCATATAAGTTAAATAAGCAGGGTGACAACATACAACCTTGACATACTCCTTATCCTATTTAGAACCAGTCTGTTGTTCCATGTCCAGTTCTGACTTTTGCTTCCTGATCTGCACACAGGTTTCTTAAGAGGCAGGTCAGGTGGTCTGGTATTCCCATCTCTTTCAGAATTTTCCACAGTTTCTTGTGATCCACACAGTCAAAGGCTTTGGCATAGTCAATAAGGCAGAAATAGATGTTTTTCTGGAACTCTCTTGCTTTTTCGATGATGCAGAGGATGTTGGCAATTTGATCTCTGGTTCCTCTGCCTTTTCTAAAACCATCTGGAAGTTCACAGTTCATGTATTGCTTAAGCCTGGCTTGGAGAATTTTAAGCATTACTTTACTAGCATGTGAGATGAGTGCAGTTGTGCGGTAGTTTGAGTATTCTTTGGCATTGCCTTCCTCCTACATAGTTATCTATATATTAATTTTGTTTGTGCAGTCCTTTATTGACCTGAAAGCTTTCATCTTAATATTAACAAATCAACTTTTTATCTTCTGATTCATGCTATTTGGATCTTTTAAAAAAATAACTCCTCACTCTTACGTCATAAAGATACTTCAGTTCAGTGCAGTTCAGTCGCTCAGTCGTGTCCGACTCTTTGTGACCCCAGCACACCTGGCCTCCCTGTCCATCACCATCTCCCAGAGTTCACTCAAACTCACGTCCATCGAGTAGGTGATGCCATCCAGCCATCTCATCCTTTGTCATCCCCTTTTCTTCCTGCCCCCAATCCCTCTCAGCATCAGAGTCTTCCAAAGAGTTAACTCTTTGCATGAGGTGGCCAAAGTACTGGAGTTTCAGCTTTAGCATCATTCCTTCCAAAGAAATCCCAGGGCTGATCTCCTTCAGAATGGACTGGTTGGATCTCCTTGCAGTCCAAGGGACTCTCAAGAACCTTCTCCAACACCACAGTTCAAAAGCATCAATTCTTCGGCACTCAGCTTTCTTCACAGTCCAACTCTCGCATCCATACATGACCACTGGAAAAACCATAGCCTTGACTAGATGGATCTTTGTTGGCAAAGTAATGTCTCTGCTTTTCAATATGCTATCTAGATTTGTCCTAACTTTTCTTCCAAGGAGTAAGCATCTTTTAATTTCATAGCTGCAATCACCATCTTCAGTGATTTTGGAGCCCCCCCAAAATAAATTCTGACATTGTTTCCACTGTTTCCCCATCTACTTCCCATGAAGTGATGGGACCAGATGCCATGATCTTTGTTTTCTGAATGTTGAGCTTTAAGCCAACTTTTTCACTCTCCTCTTTCAGTTTCATCAAGAGGCTTTTGAGTTCCTCTTCACTTTCTGCCATAAGGGTGGTGTCATCTGCATATCTGAGGTTATTGATATTTCTCCCAGCAATCTTGATTCGTTTGGGAAACTGAGTCAGATATGAAGAATATCAAAGTGAGGTTCTTATTTCATACCATATATAAAGAGGTTTACATGTAAAAAGTAAAAGTATAAAGTTAATGGAAGAAGATTTGTGAGAGTATAGAATACATAAAGACACTATATACCTAAGTATATAAAGATACTCTCACAAATCTTCTTCCAGTAGCTTTATACTTTTACTTTTTACATGTAAACCTCTTTATATATGGTATGAAATAAGAACCTCACTTTGATATTCTTCATATCTGAGCCAGTTTCACAAACTCTATTCAATTTCTGTAGCATTAGTTTTACCATGAATGGATTTCCAATTTTTATGTAGTTCTGTTTCTGAGATTAGTATTCTGCTCTACTTTTCTGTTTTTTATGTTTCTGCCTCAAATCATTCTGTTATAGAATATTCTGTTAAAGAATTCTGTTATAGAATGTTATTGTCATAGATTTTTGAGTAAATTATTTTATCTGGTTGTGCAATTCCTCATTCTTTGTTTTAGTTTTTCATTGACTTATCTATTTGTTGTATATTATTCTTTTATATAAATCTTAAAATATGTTTGTCAAGTTTCTAAATTATCTACTTGGGATTTTGATTAAAATTGCTTCAGTTATAAATGAGAATGAATATCCCCATATTAAGTGTACCCATCAATAATAATGGTACTTTTCTGCAAGTATTCTGATTTTAGTTCCTATAGTAAAGTTTGTCAAACTGGTTTAAAAGGTATCTTGTTTTTATTATATTGACCATTAATTTTCTACTTGTATAAAGGAATAATACAACCAAGTCTCATTAACATCCTGCATTAGGATGAATCATGTTTCTCCTTTAACATATATTAATACCCATATTGCCTTAGAATATATAATTCTCTTAGAACATTGTAAAATATTGAACTATTATGTTTATTATCTTTACAATTTCCATGTAAAGGAAGAGTTAGAGAGGCCAGATTGTTTAGAAGAGCAAAATAGACCCCTTATGAAAAAGTTTTACCAGGGAGTCTAGGCTTTAGAGGAAGTTGAACACCAAATTTAACAGAAGGAAAAAAGAAAGAAAAAGAAAGTTAAAGAGAAAGATCCCTGTAACATAGCAAAATTTACCTTACAGCTTACAGTTAGCCATTTGGTGGTAGGAAATAAGCAGGGTTTTTTCAAATATATATGGTATTTGCAAAGGCTTTTCTACATTTTGACATCATTAATGTGAAAGTCAGGAACAAAATTGTTTATTAAGAAGTCAGTAGCTTTCAGGAAAGTCTCAAAGTTTAATTTATTCTGTAGACTAGAACTACATAGAGTTAACTGTTTTTCAGTTTATTTCAATTTGAAAAGTTCCTTTTTTACCGTATGACTGTGGTATGTGATGTGAACACTGGCATGATAGCGATAAGGTGAGCTATCAGATTTGCTTCCATACAGAAAGGCACAAACTCAATGAATAGCCAATCAATTTTAAACAAATCATTCTTAATTACTGATTTTTCATAAGCATTACTAGTCCTTTTTATTTCCAAAGTAGCAGCAGTTTTATATTTTTCTGATTATAAAATGTATTTTTCAGAGCTCTTCTTAGGTACTCTGAAATAGATTGCCTAATTTAAGCCAGATGGACCTCTTCACTGAATCACTCATGATATAGAGACCAATGAAAATTTTTCTTAGTTCACCTGGTATCTTCTAAGACTTCCTACCAGCCCATTTTGACTTCTGAGAATAAGCTGAGAAATTATGCTCAGAGAAATCACAAATAAACAGCCAGTATTTGTTTCATCCTGTGTCATCAATCATTTTGTCTGTAGAGGTCCTTCCAACTCCAAGGATTTCTCCCATTGATGATTTGCTTCTCTGGCTAAATTATTTCCTTATTCATAGACCCAGTCTTTGCACCAAGCTGTCCCTTTTCCATCCCTTCTCACCTGTTGAAATAGAATCAATCATGAAACCATACATTTCCTTCATATTAACCAATGGGATCAATGCATTGTAGCAAAGTCTAACAGTTCAGGTACAATTATTATTTTTATTATTGCAATATAGTTGATTTACAATATTATGTTAGTCTCAGGTGTATAGAACAATGATTCATTGTGTCACAGTTCCCAAAGTGAAGTTCCCATAGTGATGTTTGTAATCAAGATGTGACAGAGCAGTGGCTTTGGTCATTGTGGGGTAGTTGTCAGAGGTCCCATATAGTAAGACAATGTACTTTTGTCTTTTGGTTATACAGATTTTGTCTGTTTGATTATACAGCTGCAGAAGTGTTCTGGAAGATGGGAGAAAGTTGTGGAGGGATCCCATTATTAATATATTCTGGATTTGGTCTCTGGTTTAGAGTGTTGGAAGTGAGGGGAGTTCTTTTTAAAGCTGAAGCAGGTAAAATTAAATAAGTTAAATATTTTTCCTAAATTCATATATCTAGCATGGGGTTTAGTCAGAACTTGAAATAAAGTTTCCAGTTTTCAAAAGCATAATCTTAACTAAGACTTTGGAGATTTTCTTTGCCAAAAAATATTTAGAATTTAAATACTGTGTTAATTCCCAAGTCACATTTCTTGATAAAACGTATGCCTTAATTTAATTTGCCAAACTTTGGGGATAGGCAAAATTAGTGGTTAAAAGGAAAATTTCATGTCTTCCAAAATGATAGGTCAACTTATTTAGATTTCTATGGCAGTTATATTCACAAGAGATTTTGGAATTTAGTTATTCAAATAGATATCTTAGATGAGAAGGTAGGTATCATTCACGATCAGGTCATAGATTTGGTTGCATATCTGTAGCTAGTCTTTTATGAAACTTTCATCTATTCCTAGTGACAAAGGGCAGAACAACACCCACATTTTTAAGCAAATGCTCTAACCAGCTCATTATCATTTCCCAAACACTTGGGCCAGGAGAATAAGAGAGTGGGTCTCAGGTGTGTGGCATCACTCACACTTTCATGCAATATCAGTACTCACAGGAAGGAAGAGACTACAGCACTCACCCCAGGGACCTGTGAGTCTAATATGGTGCTAAGTCAGCTGCTTCTAGTCACCATTTCTGATGAAGCGTGGCTGAATGTTTGAAAAGTGGGGATTATTACATAGAGCTGGAAAGAAAAGGCGCCTGAAGATAGCCTTCCTTCATGAGGTGGGGTATAACTGAGATTCCTATAAGTCACTCAGGTGCCATCTGGTCACTTGGGTCACACATCCAACTTACCAACTAAACACTCAACCCTGCGAATTCAAAATTTAGAACAACATTTACATCAACATAAAAAAAAAAAAAAAACCTGTATGAAGGAGGGAGAAACCCTAGATGCTTCTACCAACTTATTCAAGGGTGTAATGATCAATTCTAGAAAGTCACAGAATAGGGAGAATTAAATCTGAGGAATCCAGAAGAAGCTTCTCCGAGAGTTTCCTCCTCCTGAGGGTTCTTGTTATTGGTGTTCCGTCACCCAGTCATGTCTGACTCTTTGCGATCCCATGACTGCAGCACACCAGGTCTCCCTGTCCCTCACCATCTCCTGAAGTTTGCCCAAGTTCATGTCCATTGCATCAATGATTCTATCCAGCCATCTCATCCTCTGATGCCCTCTTCTTATGCCCTCAATCTGTCCCAGCATCAGGGACTTTTCCAAAGAATTGGCTGTTCACATCAGGTGACCAAAATACTGAAGCTTCAGCTTCAGCATCAGTCCTTCCAATAAGTATTCAGGGTTGATTTCCCTTAAGATTGACTGATTTGAACTCCTTGCTGTCCAAGGGACTCTCAAGAGTCTTCTCCAGCACCGCAATTAGAAGACATCAATTCTTTGGTGCTCTGTTTTCTTTACAGTCCAGCTCTCACAACCATATGTGACCACTGGGAAGATCATAGTCTTGACTATATGGACCTCTGTCAGCAGAGTGATAGCTCTGCTTTTCAACACACTGTCTAGGTTTGTCATAGCTGTCCTATCAAGAAGCAATCTGTTCTGATTTCATGGCTGCAGTCAGCATCAGCAGTTTTTTTAGAGCCCAAGAAGAGGAAATCTGTCACTCCTTCCACTTTTCCTCTTCCTTTTGCAATGAAGTAATGGAACCAGATAACAAGATCTTAGTTTTTTTTTTTTTAATGTTTAGTTTTAAGCTGGCTCTTTCACTCTCCTCCTTCACCTTCATCAAGAGACTCTTTAGTTCCTCTCTCCTTTTTGCCATAAGAGTGGTATCATCCAAATATCTGGGGCTTCCTGGTAACTCAGAGATAGAGTCCGCCTGCAGTGCAGGAGACCCAGGTTTAATCCCTGGTTCAGGAAGATCCTCTGGAGAAGGAAATGGCAACCCACTCCAGTACTCTTGCCTGGAAAATCCCATGGATGGAGGAACCTGGCAGGTTACAGTTCATGAGTCGCAAAAAGTTGGACACGACTGAACAACTTCACATCCACATATCTGAGGTTGTGGATGTTTCTTCTGCTTATGTTAATACAGCTTGTAGCTCATCCAGCTTTGCCTTTCTCATGATGTGCTCAGCATATAGGTTAAATAAACAGGGTGACAGCAGACAGCCCTATTTTTCTCCTTTCTCAACCCTGAACTAATCAGTTTTTCCATACAGGGTTCTAACTGTTGCTTCTTGATGGGCATACAGGTTTCTCAGGAGACAGGTAAGGTGGTCTGGTATTCTCATCTCATAAGAGCTTTCCACAGTTTGTTAGGATCCACACAGTCAACCGTGAAAAACTAAAGCCCACTTAAAATGCAGGTAATGAGTTCTTACAATCTATATTTATCAAACTGCATCAATTACTGTGTGACTCATTGATTTTACTTTGAAATATGCCAAAGAGCATATGATATTCACATAAGTTATATACTGACAACTAAAATCAATACCTAAAGTAACCTGGAATCAAGATTGCTGGGAGAAATATCAATAACCTCAGATATGCAGATGACACCACCCTTATGGCAGAAGATGAAGAGGAACTAAAAAGCCTCTTGATGAAAGTGAAAGAGGAGAGTGAAAATGTTGGCTTAAATCTCAACATTCAGAAAACTAAAATCATGGCATCTGGTCCCATCACTTCACGGGAAATAGATGGGGAAACAGTGGAAACAGTGCCAGACTTTATTTTCTTGGGCTCCAAAATCACTGCAGATGGTGACTGCAGCCATGAAATTAAAAGACGCTTACTCCTTGGAAGGAAAGTTATGACCAACCTAGATAGCATATTCAAAAGCAGAGATATTACTTTGCCAACAAAAGTCCATCTAGTCAAGGCAATGGTTTTTCCAGTGGTCATGTATGGATGTGAGAGTTGAACTATGAAGAAAGCTGAGCACCAAAGAATTGATGCTTTTGAAGTGTGGTGTTGGAGAAGACTCTTGAGAGTCCCTTGGACTGCAAGGAGATCCAACCAGTCCATCCTAAAGGAGACCAGTCCTGCGTGTTCATTGGAAGGACTGATGCTGAGGCTCAAACTCCAATACTTTGGCTACCTCATGTGAAGAGTTGACTCATTGGAAAAGACTCTGATGCTGGGAGGGATTGGGGCAGGAGGAGAAGGGGACGACTGAGTATGAGATGGCTGGATGGCATCACCGACTCAGTGTACATGAGTTTAAGTGAACTCCGAGAGTTGGTGATGGAAAGGGAGGCCTGGCATGCTGCAATTCATGGGGTCACAAAGAGTTGGACATGACTGACTGACTGAACTGAACTGAACTGATTTTTAAATGATTTTTTTGGAGCTACACTTGCTCCAAAAAGGCAGAAAACACGATTCAACAAATATTTATTGAGTGCATATTATCTAAGCAATGGAGACACAGAAATGCATAAGTTAGGTGTAGACTTTCCTTTAACAAAGCATGGAATTTATTTTGGGGGTGGGGCTTAAGTTTACAAAATAACTAAATAAATGAATGTTAATATTACAATAATATGAAAAATTGTTCCTAGATGGTATGCTGGGGAGTGCATATGACCACTTTAGATGTGGAAAGAAGGCCTCTGTAAGAATTAATTGACCAAAGGATTTGTCTGGGGGAAGATCCAGTGGCAGACCTGAGACAAACCTGTCCGTCTATCTCTCCAAACAAAGAGAAAAGTCTCAGGAAGGGTGCTTGATGTGTGACATCGTCAACCAAAGAAGGCCATTCGATGGAGCAATGAGCTATGGAGATAACCTAAAGTCAAGTCAGTGGGACGATTGACAAAGGCCGTAATGTGAGAGGAGATGAAAAATGATGACTCGAGTCTCCAGAGGGTAAACCCAGGAGCTGGTCACTAGCGTCCGGCACTTTGCCTTCCTGTGTACCAGCTTGCTCTGGGGTGAGCTCCATCTCTGGGCTACTGAACTTCCCAGCTGCAGAGCATGTTGTTCTCTGAAAACATCACCTTCATTTCGACTGCACTGTGAGTAGGTGGCCTTTAGGGAAAAAAAAAAAATTAAAAATCACTGAAAGGAACAGAGTGTAGGGTCTGGGAAATTCCTGCTTTAACCAGCCCAGAAAGACTTAGTCAAGGAGCCTGGGGCATTTCAGCTTCCTGCTAAGGCTCAGATATGCCCAAAGTTCAGGACTCTAACCCCTTCCATTCTTGTGCAACCCAAGATAACAGGAGCCCTGAAGAATTCAGCTCCTTCTCGGTGCCAACCAGGACACTGGCAACACAAATCTCTGTTCAGGAATGAAGCACAACAGCATTCACATTCAAGATGAAAACGCTCTGCTTTTTTTAGCTTCAGCAGCCAAAACATTTCTTTGGTTAACATTTGGGGAAGATGAGAACCAAATCATTAGTGCAAACACTGAAGTGTTACCAAAAAATGTCTTCCAAAAAGGGACTTTTTGTCTCCTTCCCAAATTTGTAAGACTGACAGAGGTAGAGGCAGATGTTTTCTGCATAAACGTTTCCTCTAACCAATGCCTCACGTGTGCCACACACATTATGCTTCAAACAGCATCCATGGTGAAAGCACAGGGAAAAATATATTCTTTATTTCTATAGGCATCTTTTACACTCTGTTACCTCTCGTTTGGGAGAAGGCAATGGCACCCCACTCCAGTTCTCTTGCCTGGAAAACCCCATGGACGCAGGAGCCTAGTAGGCCGCAGTCCATGGGGTCGCGAGGAATCGGACACGACTAAGCAACTTCACTTTCACTTTTCACTTTCATGCATTGAAGAAGGAAATGGCAACCCACTCCAGTGTTCTTGCCTGGAGAATCCCATGGACGGGGGAGCCTGGTGGGCTGCCGTCTATGGGGTCGCACAGAGTCGGACACGACTGAAGTGACTTAGCAGCAACCTGTTGTTTACATAACTAAACAGATCAAAAAGAATTATATCTCATTCTGAAAAGAAAAGAATCACAGAATGCACTTTGTGTGTTTGCCATCAGAAGTCTAATATCTGATTTTTAGTTTTTAATACATGGCAGGAACCAAATGATGGTGACTCTGACTAGACCACAGACACAATATCCGAATTCAGCAGAAGCACAGGGGGAGCTTTTGTGTCTATCTCTTCCACCATACAAATGTTAGGAGTCTACAATTCAATAAACTATAAAAATGTAAATATGCTCCATTCCTAAAGGAACCTGGTTGAATGGTACACAATCTCTATCCCTGTGTATCAGTTCAGATCCTTTTTATACTTTCCTCCTTTGAGATCCCTCACCCTAATGCTCAAATTATTGAACTCATCACAGTGGAGCTATCCATTAGTTTCCAGGGTAATTTTATTTTATTCAGCATAAAAAGATACAGGTTATAAAAGGCATGCAGAGTTCACAGTTATTATTCAGTATCTCTTGTGAGTTATAAAGTACTTTATAATTGCTTCTTGTTAATTATGAGATTAACTTTTAAGAATACAAGAACAAAGGCAAAAAACCTGGATGTCATCTGACAAATACCAAAAGTGTAAAACTATTTAGAGGATTTTAACATTTAGGAGAAGGTAATTACCTATACATTTGTAATAAGAAGGACCAATTCAGACGGATGTTTACCTTCTGACCACCAAGAATCTATAAGCTATCATTTTATTCTGATATCAGTTAAGTTCAGTTCAGTTGCTCAATAATGTCCGACTCATTGAGACCCCATGGACTGCAGCATGCCAGGCTTCCCTAACCACCAACTCCTGGAGCTTACTCAAACTCATGTCCATCACGTTGGTGATGTCATCCAATCATCTCATCCTCTGTCATCCCCTTCTCTTTCCACCTTCAATCATTCCCAGAATCAGGGTCTTTTCAAATGAGTTGGTTCTTCATATCAAGTGGCCAAAGTATTAGAGCTTCAGCTTCAGCATCAATCCTTCCAATGAATATTCATAACTGATTTCCTTTAGGATTGACTGGTTGGATCTTCTTGCAGTCCAAGGGACTCTCAAGAGTCTTCTCCAACACCACACTTCAAAAGCATCAACTGTTCCCCACTCAGCTTTCTTTATAGTCCAATTCTCACATCCATACATGACTACTGGAAAAACCATAGCTTTGACTAGATGGGACTTTGTAGGCAAAGTAATGTCTCTGTTTTTAAAAATGCTGTCTAGGTGTGTCATAGCTTTTCTTCCAAGGAGCAAGTGTCTTTTAATTTTATGGCTGCCATTACCATCTGCAGGGATTTTGGAGCCCAAGAAAATAAATTCTGTCTGTTTCCATTGTTTCCCCATCTATTTGCCATGAACTGATGGGACCAGATGCCATGATCTTAATTTTCTGAATTTTGAGCTTTAAGCCAGATTTTTCACTCTCCTCTTTCACTTTCATCAAGAGGCTTTTTAGTTCCTCTTCACTTTCTGCCATAAGGGTGGTGTCATCTGCATATCTGAGGTTATTGATGTTTCTCCCAGCAATCTTGATTCCAGCTTGTGCTTCATCCAGCCTGACATTTCATGTGATGTACTCTGCATATAAGTTAAATAAGCAGGGTGACAATATACAGCCTTGACATACTCCTTTTCCGATTTGAAACCAGTCTGTTGTTCCATGTCCAGTTTTAAGTGTTGCTTTCTGACCTGCATACAGGTTTTTCAGGAGGCAGGTCAGGTGGTCTGGTATTCCCATCTCTTTCAGAATTTTCCACTGTTGAGATCCACACAGTCAAAGACTTTGGCATAGTCAATAAAGCAGAAATAGATATTCTTCTGGAACTCTATCACTTTTTCAATGATCCAACAGATGTTGGCAATTTGATCACTGGTTCCTCTGCCTTTTCTAAATACACTTTGAACATTTGGAAGTTCATGGTTCACGTATTGCTGAAACCTGGCTTGGACAATTTACTTTACTAGTGTATAAGATGAGTGTGATTGTGTGGTAGTTTGAGCATTCTTTGGCATTGCCTTTCTTTGGGACTGGAATGAAAACTGACCTTTTCCAGTCTTGTGGCCACTGCTGAGTTTTCCAGATTTGCTAACATATTGAGTGCAGCACTTTCACAGCATCATTTTTTGGGATTTAAAATAGCTCAACTGGAATTCCATCACCTCCACTAGCTTTGTTCGTAATGATCCTTCCTAAGGCCCACTTGACTTCACATTCCAGGATGTCTGGCTCTAGATGAGTGATCACACCAGCATGATTAATCTGGGTCATGAAGATCTTTTTTGTACAGTTCTTCTGTGTATTCTTGCCACCTCTTCTTAATATCTTCTGCTTCTGTTAGGTCCGTACCATTTCTGTCCTTTATTGTGCTCATCTTTGCATGAAATGTTCCCTTGGTATCTCTAATTTTCTTGAAGAGATCTCTAGCTTTTCCCATTCTGTTGTTTTCCTCTATTACTTTGCATTGATCACTGAGTAAGGCTTTCTTAACTTATATGATTTGTTTGGAATTCTGCATTCAAATAGGTATATATTTCATTTTGTCCTTTTCCTTTAGATGATCTTCTTTTCTGATTCTGTTTATAACATATTATAAAATAGTTTTCCTTACACTGTAAATGTGTAAAAGAGAAAATTAAATCATAAATTGATTTTTTTTCCTTCTACAGTAAATTCCCAATAATCTGCTATATTAAAGATAGCAAAATAAGTTACATATTTGTGTTCTACCTGGGGAAACAGAGGTAGAAGCTAAGTATTTCTTTTATCTACCTGAATCATTTAATAAAAAGAGGGCAGCTAAAAAAAAAAAAAAGCTGAAAGCCAAAGAACCATATCTACTGTGATATTAGGCTCAAATGGAAAAAGGAAGCTACTAGTTTAGTTTAATTTTGATTATCCAAGTGAAACTTTAAATAAAAAAAGAGGAAACTAAGGGCTTCCCTGGTGGCACAGATAGCAAAGAATCTGCCCCCATTGTGGCAGACCTGGGTTGGGTCCCAGAGTTGGGAAGATCCCTGGACAAGGGAATGGCCATCCACTCCAGTATTCTTGCCTGGGAAATCCCATGGATAGAGGAGCCTTGTGGGCTACAGCCCAAAGGGTTGAAAAGAATTGGACAAAACTAGAAGGTTGACATTTTCACTTGCAAGAATGTTTTAAGGGTACTGGACTACCATAAAAATTACCATTGGAAAAAAAATACAGCCCTTCTTGTTAAAATGCAAGAACAATTCAAGAAAGCCAGTAAAATAGAAAATTTAGCGAAAGAAGGCTACCAAAGAAGACTACTAAATTCTACTAAAATAATATATTTCTGAGAAGAGATGAAACACACACACACACACACATATATATAATCTGAAATATATACTAACATTAAAAATGAAAGGATAAACTATAGCATGTTTTAATGGTTAGCTGTAGATAAATTCAGAAAATAGATTAGAAATGACCTTGTTAGCAGCTATGCTTCATTATTTATTTTTTAATTGCCTCTAAAAACATTAATGAATACAAATAAAACAAAATTAAATTTGAAAAGCCATCCCTAAAATTATAAACTAAAACAAATAAATCCAAATATTTCTCTAGTTTGTAGCATGACCACACAGAAACCACCTTTTCCAATTGCCTTTAAAACTGAGTAATTGGATGTCATCTCTAAAGAGACATACCCTAAAGGCAAACAAAGTACTAAAAATTAACTGTTTCAATTATCATATTATTGCTGGCAATACTAGCATTTTATTCTGAGAAAATCATGTATGTAGCATGGGATAAAGTAAATGAGCATGTGATATTCAAATTCACTCTTTCCCAGAGCAGCTGTCAGGATTAGTGTGGGAGAAAGGAGAAACAGATGTAAAATAGAAGGGATTAAGTAAAAATTCTATAGTGTCATTTTAATTTGTCAATACTTATTCTTTATTAGTTTATCTTTAAAAATACAAGCATTCAATTTCTTTTCTCTGTCCACTGAAGAGGTTGGAAATAAATATAAACTAATTATTATGAGCACCCCTAGTGTGTAGATTAGATTTTTTGAACATTATTTCCCACTGAAAGAAACAAGAGTTCTTTGGAGTAAGGGCTAATTTCAACACCAAGACATAAAGTACACCAGATGCTCGTGTTATATCAAACAGCAAGGAATCCATCAAAGTCTTCTAGGGCTCTATCTAAGAGATTCAAAGGCAATTTGAAAAGTTTCCCATTGGCCCAAACTGGGATATCTTGATTAACAGTAACAATAATTGCAATGTATTGGAAATACCAAATATGCTTAAACTTATTAGTTCTTTTAGATACCAGAAACAGAAAGCAAAATAGTTGCTAAGGAGAGATGTTAATAAACTAACTTATTATATTGAAAATGGGTAAGTAAACAAAGTAGGCATATACATGTTAGCTTAAGCTGACTTCCCCATACCAATTGTTCTACTTAGTGAACAAATAGTAAAAAAGATGTTTCTCTTTATAGAAATATTTCAGTGAATAAATGAAAAAAGTTAGATTTTACAATGTTCCCTTTTCACAGCTACCAATAAATGAATTGATCTAGAAAACTGAGCATCAAGAATTCCTGACATTACAAACAATAGAGATAATCAGACATTATATGTTTCATGATAGAAGACAAAACTGACATTTTTGAAAGAAAAAAAAAAAAAAACAATAATGTGGAACCTAAATCCTATCAGATCCAGCCACTGATTTGTTAAAAAAAGGGGGGGACAGAAAATACGAAATATGTAACTATAGCAATGCAGTCAGCAAAATCAAGACTTTTCAAATTCTACAGAACAAATGATAAGGTTTCTTTAACAATAGATTGCAAGAGAAGATAGTTACAAGAGACAAAACCTATAACGCAGAAGAAAATTAAGGATCACATTAATCAATTTCAGTGTGTGTAACCTGTTTATGAAGGGAAGTGTGAGTTGTTAGTCGTTTGGTTGTGTCCAACTCTTTGCGACACCATGGACCATAGCCCACAAGGCTCCTCTGTCCATGGGATTCTCCTGGCTAGAATACGAGAAAGGGTTGCCATCCCCTTCTCCAGGGGATCTTCTCAACCCAGGATTGAACCCAGGTCTCCTACATTGCAGGCAGATTCTTTACTGTCTGAGCCACAAGATATCCTGATTTAAACAAAGAAAAAGATAATGATGCTTATGAAACAATTGAAAATATGATCATTAAAATTAAGAAATTATTAAAAATTTTAGTATAATGTGATTTTTGTCAAAATAATAAGTTGGTGCCTATATTTTAGAGTTATATATGCAAATATTTAGGGATGAAATCATGTATTTACTTCACAATATGCAGTGTAGCAGGAGTAAGAGGCAGAGAAGTTAGTGTCAGTACAGAACAGACAACACTGGCCAAAAGTTAATAATCATGAAAATAAGTTTATTGGCTCTTGGGGATTTACCATACTATCCATGCTATCTATTTTATATACTTTTTTATGTTTGATAGTTTCCATTAAAAAGATCAAAAGTACATGAGCAGGAAGTATAAGAAGCAATAAAGTTCATTTTTCTGTGTAATTTTCTAATTATTCTGAGACTTAACAAGTGGGCCTTAGGAAGCGTCACTACGAACAAAGCTAGTGGAGGTGATGGAATTCCAGTTGAGCTATTTCAAGTCCTAAAAGATGATGCTGTGAAAGTGCTGCACTCAATATGCCAGCAAATTTGGAAAACTCAGTAGTGAATACAGGACTTGAAAAGGTCAATTTTCACTCCAATCCCAAAGAAAGGCAATGCCAAAGATTGCTCAGATTATCACATAATTGCACTCATCTCACACACTAGCAAACTAATGTTCAAAATTCTCCAAGCTAGGCTTCAGCAGTAGGTGAACTGAGAACTTCCAGATGTTCAAGCTGGTTTTAGAAAAGCAGAGGAACCAGAGATCAAACAACATCCATTGGATCATCAAAAAAGCAAGAGAGTTCCAGAAAAACATCTACTTCTGCTTTACTGACTATGCCAAAGCCTTTGACTGTGTGGATCACAACAAACTGTGGAAAATTCTCCAAGAGATGGGAAAACGAGACCACCTGACCTGCCTCCTGAGAAATTTATATGCAGGTCAACAGTTAGAACTGGACATGAAACAACAGACTGGTTCCAAATTAGGAAAGAAGTGCATCAAGGATTTATATTATCACCCTCTTATTTAACTTATATGCAGAGTATATCATGCAAAATGCCAGGCTGGATGAAGCACAAGCTGGAAACAAGATTTCGGGGAGAAACTTCAATAACCTCAGATTTGCAGATGACACCACCCTTATGGCAGAAGGTGAAGAAGAACTAAAGAGCCTCATGATGAAAGTGAAAGAGGAAAGTGAAAAAGCTGGCTTAAAATTCAACATTGAGAAAATGAAGATCATGGCATCTGGTCCCATCACTTCATGGCAAATTGATGGGGAAACAATGGAAACAGTGGGACTTTATTTTCTTGGGCTCCAAAATTACTGCAGATGATGATTGCAGCCATGACATTAAAAAGCACTTGCTCCTTGGAAGAAAATCTATGACCAGCTTCAGTTCAGTTCAGTTCAGTTCAGTCCCTCAGTCGTGTCCAACTCTTTGCGACCCCATGAATCACAGCACACCAGGCCTCCCTGTCCATCACCAACTCCCAGACTTCACTCAGACTCACGTCCATGGAGTCAGTGATGCCATCCAGCCATCTCATCCTCTGTCGTCCCCTTCTCCTCCTGCCCCAATCCCTCCCAGCATCAGAGTCTTTTCCAATGAGTCAACTCTTCGCATTAGGTGGCCAAAGTACTGGAGTTTCAGCTTTAGCATCATTCCTTCCAAAGAAATCCCAGGGCTAATCTCCTTCAGAATGGACTGGTTGGATCTCCTTGCAGTCCACAGGACTCTCAAGAGTCTTCTCCAACACCACAGTTCAAAAGCATCAATTCTTCGGCATTCAGCCTTCTTCACAGTCCAACTCTCACATCCATACATGACCACAGGAAAAACCATAGCCTTGACCAGATGGACCTTTGTTGGCAAAGTAATGTCTCTGCTTTTCAATATGCTATCTAGGTTGGTCATAACTTTTCTTCTAAGGAGTAAGTGTCTTTTAATTTCATGGCTGCAATCACCATCTACAGTTAATTTGGAGCCCCAAAAAATAAAGTCTGACACTGTTTCCACTGTTTTCTCATCTTTTTCCCATGAAGTGATGGGACTAGGTGCCATGATCTTTGTTTTCTGAATGTTGAGTTTTAAGACAACTTTTTCACTCTCCTCTTCCACTTTCATCAAGAGGCTTTTTAGTTCCTCTTCACTTTCTGCCATAAGGGTGGTGTCATCTGCATATCTGAGGTTATTGATATTTCTCCTGGCAATCTTGATTCCAGCTTGTGTTTCTTCCAGCCCAGCATTTCTCATGATGTACTCTGCATATAAGTTAAATAAGCAGGGTGACAATATACAGCCTTGACGAACTCCCTTTCCTATTTGGAAACATTCTGTTTTTCCATGTCCAGTTCTAGCTGTTGCTTCCTGACCTGTATACAAATTTCTCAAGAGGCAGGTCGGGTGGTCTGGTATTCCCATCTCATTCAGAATTTTCCACAGTTTATTGTGATCCACACAGTCAAAGGCTTTGGCATGGTCAATAAAGCAGAAATAGATGTTTTTCCGGAACTCTCTTGCTTTTTCAATGATCCAGCTTAGACAGTGTATTAAAAAGCAGAGACATTACTTTGGTGACAAAGGTCCATCTAGTCAAAGAGGTGGTTTTTCCAGAAGTCATGTATGGATGTGAGTGTTGAACTATAAAGAAAGCTGAGCACTGAAGAATTGCTTTTAAACTGTGGTGTTGCAGAAGACTCTTGAGAGTCCCTTGGACTGCAAGGAGATGCAACCAGTCCATCCTAAAGGAAATCAGTCCTGAATATTCATTGGAAGAACTGAGGCTGAAGCTGAAGCTCCAATATTTAGGCCACCTGATGCAAAGAACTGACTCATTGGAAAAGCCCCTGATGCTGGGAAAGATTGAAGACAGGAAAAGAAGGGGTAACAGAGGATGAGATGGTTGAATTGTATCACTGACTCAGTAGACATGAGTTTGCACAAGCTCTGGGAATTTGATGGACAGGGAAGCCTGGCATGCTGCGCCACGGGGTTGCAAAGAGTCAGACACTACTGAGCGACTGAAATGGCTGACTGATTCTGAGACTACATTACCTGGGCTGCCCTGATGGTTCAGTAGCGAAGAATCTACCTGCAATGCAAGATACAAGGATTGGATCCCCAGGTTGGGAAAATGCCCTCAGAAGGGAAACAGCAACCCACTTCAGTATTTTTTACTGGGAAATCTCATGGACAGAGAAGCCTGGCCAGCAACAGTCCATGGAGTAGCTAAAGAATCCGACAGCACTTAAACAAACTACATTACCTATACTGTGTAAAATAGCTACATTACTTATACTATATGAAAATTGACAAATGTAAATAATGACAGCTAATTCACCTACCAAAAGGCAGCTTCTCAGGCAGAAAAAATGACAATGGAAATTGACATTCATGTTATAAGATATTAAATAAGTTGAAAGTTTCTGAAATAAATATTTTATCTGATGTGAAATTTATCTGATACATTTTCTCACCATGGCCCCTCATGGTGACTGCTGTATCTCAGTCTCCAGTAAATATTGGTTAAATTATGTAGTTGACTAGATCCTAAACTGAACAAAATAGAAACCTTAACAAAGGAATTTGGTAAACATAGAGAGGGTCAGTCTTAAACATACAATGCAGTGTCTTTTGGACTAGTATAATGAAAATTCAATCACCCTCTGTGGAAATGGAGATGAGATTCAGAAATAGAGATTTGAAAGTATATAGAGAGATTATGTTGCAGCATTTTAGATGTTTAGTGTATTTTTCTCTTACCATCACTTACAATTGGAGCCACTAGCCCTAGGGTAGAGAAGCTCAAATTTTTCATATATGCATAAGCATAGAAATTATAAGAAAACTGGGAAGATAAAATTCATATTAAATATTAAATGCATATTTACTGCATATAATTAAAATTGTCAAAGAATGACCATATCTTGGTAGCTCAGCTGGTAAAGAATTCACCTGCAATGCAGGAGACCCCAGCTCCATTCCTGGGTTGAGAAGATCCCTTGGACAAGGGATAAGCTACCCACTCCAGTATTCTTGGGCTTCTCTGGTGGCTTAGGTGGGAAAGAATCTGCCTGCAATGCAGGAGACCTGGGTTTGATCCCTGAGTTGGGAAGACCCCTTGGGGCAGGGCATGAACAACTTACTCCAGTATACCTTCTTGGAGAATCCTCATGGACAGAGGAGCCTGGAGGGTTGCAAAGTCCATGGGGTTGCAAAGAGTTAGACACAACTGAGCGGCTAAGCAAAATGATTAAAATTGTTAAAGAATGACCATATCTAATTTCAAGCTTTACCCATGATTCTGTATTGCTGAAATTCCATCATTCAGTCATTTATTGATTTATCCATGAATCGATTAACATTTATGTAGTTTCCTATATATCTAGAGAGTGATTTCTGTGTTAGAGCTTTAATAATTAATAAGAATATATGTTATTTTGAATACTGAACAAGAGAATACTGACAAATAAGCAAATAATTACAAAATAATTTGATAAATTTATGACAGATATGCAGCTTATTAGAAAATAATAGTAAACATAACTACTCAGGAAATGAGTATACCAAGGTTTCCCTAGTGGTTCAGATAGTAAAGAATCTCCCTGCAGTGCAAGAGACCTGGGTTTGATCCCTGAATCAAGAAGATCCCATGGAGAAGGAATAGCTTCCCAGTCCAGTATTCTTGCTTGGAAAATTCTATGGACAGTATAATCCATGGGGTTGCAAAGAATCAGACATGACTTTTTCACTAAGTGAAAGGAAAAATGGGAGGTGTTGTAGGTTTAGAATTATAATAAACAAAAGGTCTGTGCTAGATATTACCTAGGGTGGTTAGAGAATGACAGGGATAATGATACAACAGCACAAAATTATTTTGCCATCAAGATGCAAAATATACTATAAGTAACCTTATTCAATCTGCTGAGTCATTGTATCAGGGTTGGAGATTTAAATCATTTTCACTAGTCTGTAAATTCTCCATGAAGATAACTACTATTCTGGCTTTGCTCACCATGATATATGCAGCATCTAACACATTTTCCAGTACATAATATGTGATCAGTGAAAATTTGTTGACTAGAGATATGGCCGAATAGACAGATAAATGGTTAAATGTCTAGTTATTTTCACAATGACTGCAATCAGCATTTACAAACATTAAAGCTTGCCCTTCTCTTGGTTTGTTTCTTACCATAAAGCCCGAAGTGAAGGTTGTCCAAAGAGTTTAAATTTGGGACTGGCTTTTTGAAACAAACACAGACATTTAAAAAAATAACTAAGGAGCATCTTGAAATGGATGAGATGGACTTCAAGAATTACAGAGAAAGGCCTTCATCTGTTGAACCCTGATTTATCGGCAGACAAACTCTCCAGGGAAATGTTGATACATGTATTCATTCATTCATTCAGTATCTGTCCAGTGCCTACTATGTGCAGACACTATTCTAAACACTGGAGATTCAGAACAGACTTTCATCGACCACCCCCCCACCCCTTCCACACATAGACATGTACACACACACACCTGTCCCCATAGGATTTATATTCAAGTCAGGGGAAACAGATAACTAGTGAAACATAACTGTTTCATCTAGTGATGTGTGCTGTGGAGAAAAACAAGAGAGAAGAGGCAATGACAGTAATGGTGAACTGTGGCCTTACCATCCATCTGACTGCACTGGGAAGAGAACCTCTGTGGAAGGAGAGATAGTCTGGGTGTCCAGCACATCTCAAATACTCTTAGAACCAGGAAATAGGCCATATAGTTAGTACTACTACCTCCAGAAAGTTAGTGATAGTTAGGCTCTGAGGGTTTATTTGGGTGGAGGGAGGTGAAGTTGGAGACAGGGGGGTGCTTAGACTGTGCACTGTTCGTTCCAGGTGCTGAGGTGAGAGGCAGTCATATCTGAGGCATTGCCAGTTCCTGGGCTGCTGACTCCTTCCAGCCCAACGTGGGGGTTGGGACAGTTGGTAGTCTCCAGACACTTTCAATGAAGATGTTATATTTACCCTAAAAATTAGAGATGTTAGAGAGTCTAAGGAATCATGAATGTCAAGTTAATTAACTCTTAGGGCTTTGGGATAATAAAAATAAAATCCAGGTTACAAGCTTTCAATCAATATAACTTATGAATTTATCCTCATACTGATTTACTTAATACTTATATAGCTAAATGTTTCCATCAAATCTCCACCCCTGAATCGTTAATGACTTTTCCAGATAGACAAAGAAATACTGTTAACAGGAACTATATTGAGACACACTAGTATGGAGCACTGTCTTTCAGACCAATGAATTAGTTCTACTGATTAAAAGCTTACAGCCCTGATTTTATTTTTATTGCCCCAAAGTCTTAATAGTTAATTAGCTTGAAATTCTGGAGAAGGCAGTGGCACCCCACTCCAGTACTCTTGCCTGGAAAATCCCATGGATGGAGGAGCCTGATAGGCTGCAGTCCGTGGGGTTGCTAAGAGTTGGATAGGACTGAGCGACTTCATTTCACTTTTCACTTTCATGCATTGGAGAAGGAAATGGCAACCCACTGCAGTGTTCTTGCCTGGAGAATTCCAGGGATGGGGGAGCCTGGTGGGCTGCCATCTATGGGGTCGCACAGAGTCGGACACGACTGAAGCGACTTAGCAGCAGCAGCAGCTTGACATTCACAATTCCTTCTGATTCTCTAATATCTCTTTATGTGTTTGGGGGTAAATATAACATCTTCATTAGAAGAACACACAGACCTGTGATTTGAGCCTATGATCAATGCAGGACCAAATGTCTTGGCAGGTTTTCCAAAGATGCAAGGATTCTAAGAGACACCAGCTTTTATATGGATACCATGGAAACTAGTTAAGCAACAAATCAGAGTGTGCGTCCAATCCTCCTGACCCTTTGCCAAATAGACAATAAAAATGGGGTTTATAAACAAAACTTGGACAATATGAAGTGATATCCACCCATTTAAAAAATGACAAATGCTGGGAATTCCCTAGTGGTCCAGTGAATAACATTTGTGATCCCAGGGTGGAGAGTCTGGATTTGATTCCTGATCAGGGAACTAGATTCCACAGGCCACAACTAAACTAAGAGCCCTCATGCTACAATAAAGTTTCCAAATACCACAACAAAGGTCAAAGATCCCCATGTTGCAACTATTTTACTTGGTGCAGCCAAATAAATAAATAGCAAAAAATAACAAATGCTAAGAAACTTTGTTTGTATAAGGTAGAGTAGGACCTAGTGAAAGGTTGTTGTTGAATCATGTGAATACGCCGGGATTCCTGGCCCCTGGAGGAGAAGAATTCAATCCGGGGCCAGAGATGAGGCTTGATCGCTCAGAGCTTTTGTGTAATAAAGTTTTATTGAAATATAAAGGAGATAGAGAAAGCTTCTGACATAGGCATCAGAAGGGAGCAGAAAGAGTACCCGCTTGCTAGTGTTAACAATGAAGTTATATAATCCAAAGAATATCTGGAGGTTGTAAAGACCTCATCAGTCCTACTCCCATAATTTACATTTTAAGATAACACTGTCCTCAGGCAAGATACATCCTTGTAAAGACCAGGTCTACTCCCATAATTAACATTTTAAGATAACAGAAGGTTGAATCCAAAGACTGTCCTTAGGCAGGATACATTACTGGTATATAATCCTAAGGAATGTGGAAAAAGAAAAAAAGTTTGTCCTTTCTTCCTCCTTGAGAATTCCAGACCCCTCCCTCCTTGGGAACCCCTAGACTCCCTATCAACCTGCCTAGGAACTGACTCTTTCACTAGATAACTACCATTCAGACTGGAAGGTAAAATTGCACTGTGTGGCAGATTTAATAGTGTTGCAAAAAATCTCAGACCTGTCTCTTAACATGTGTGTGTGTGTGTGTGTGTGTTCGGTCATGTCTGACTCTTTGCAACCCCATGGCCTGTAGCCCACCAGGCTCCTCTGTTCATGGGATTCTCCAGGCAAAAATACTGGATTGGGTTGCCATTTCCTACTCTAGCTGATCTTCCCCACCCAGGTATCCAACCTGCATCTCTTACGTCTCCTACACTGGAGGGTGAATTCTTTACTGTTGTGCCATCTGGGAAGCCTCACCCCTTAATGTAGTATGTGATAAACAGCTGTGAAATGAGAAATACAGGCAAGTCAAGTACCAACTTTCAGATGAAGAAGGGCCCACCTTGGCTTGAGATTTTTAGAGTAGGTTTGAGCTGTGCTGTGCTTAGTCATTCAGTAGTATCCAATTCTTTGTGACCACATAGAGAGTAGCCAGCCAGGCTCCTCTATCCATGGGGATTTTCCAGGCAAGAATACTGGAGTGGGTTGCCATGTCCTCCTCCAGGGGATCTTCCCAACCCATGGATCAAACCCAGGTCTCCTGCATTGCAGGCAGATTCTTTACCAGCTGAGCTACCCAGGAAGTCCCAGAGTAGTTTGGGAAGAACTTAAATCTTTGAAAACTTGATAGATGGAAACAAATAGAAAAGGATTTCAAATAGGGTGAACTTGGTGAGAAAAACCAGGGAGGTGATAAAGTAAACTGCTTTTGTTCAAATGTACCCGTTAAGGAATGGGGGATTAAAAGGATTTCAGTAAGACAGCAGTAGGATTGGTTCATGGAGCTAGATTTGTGAACGGATAACTACAGAACTCAGAAATCTTAAAAAAAAAAAAAAAAAAGAAAGGAAACATTCCATCCCCAAAATAGGTTTGCTTCTTTCTCTCTCTCTCTCTCTTTTTTTCTTTTTGCAACACAACCAAATCAAACTTTAGGGAAAGTAAGAGACAGAATGTTCTCTGCTGTGTTTTGAAAAGCCAACTCCCTTTGCGGTCTTCATATTTTTAAATACAACCAAAGGGAAGTGCCATTCTCTTAGATCTTGCTAACAGGCCATTTTAGATGCCTTCTAGACAGAATACTGTCTTTGGAGAGCTTCAGAGCTGCTGGGTCTGTGAAGTATTCAAAGGCACTTCCTTCCCCCAGCACTGGGTTTCCGAAGGAGGGGCTCAGCGTGGCTCATGTGCTGGACTTGTTTTCCCCCTCCCAGGAGAGAAAGGAAAGTCTTACAGAGCAATTAAACACATAGAACGTAGTCATTTCTCCAGGAAGATGAGAAACTGCAGGCAGTGCTCTGACTTTCCAATAAATGTTGTGAAGATAGTAAATGTCTCTGAGGATGAAGTTGATGAACAGGAATGCTGGCATTATTCATGCATCTCCTTTGTTCAGGTTTTATGTAACAACTAAAAGCACCCACGAAATTGTAGGAGCATCTTGTGCAAGGTTTGCTTTCGGTGAACATAATGAAAGCCAGGTTTAGAGCTATCAGGAAATTCAGTTCAGTTCAGTTCAGTTCAGTCGCTCAGTCATGTCCGACTTTTTGCAACCCCATGAATCGCAGCACGCCAGGCCTCCCTGTCCATCACCAACTCCTGGAGTTCACCCAGACTCACGTCCATCGAGTCAGTGATGGCATCCAGCCATCTCATCCTCTGTCGTCCCCTTCTCCTCCTGCCCCCAATCCCTCCCAGCATCAGAGTCTCTTCCAATGAGTCAACTCTTTGCATGAGGTGGCCAAAGTACTGGAGTTTCAGCTTTAGCATCATTCCTTCCAAAGAAATCCCAGGGCTGATCTCCTTCAGAATGGACTGGTTGGATCTCCTTGCAGTCCAAGGGACTCTCAAGAGTCTTCTCCAACACCACACTTCAAAAGCATCAATTCTTTGGTGCTCAGCCTTCTTCATCAGGAAACTGGAACCCTTCAACTTGTTTTAGTAATTAAAAGACATATTTTTCAGAAATTGCAAGAATCATGCCTAGGTGGGTGAGAATTGACTAAGCAGGCAGTGGTTCATCTGGTTCATAAAAGACAATACAAGCTAGTACTTTGTGTATAAGATATCTTATATTTTTAATACTACATAGTACCAGGACTTTGCATAGACCATGTCACTTAAAGGCCATAACACTCTGTGGTTATTATAAGGAAAGTGGTTTTTATAAGGAAGGTGAGACTTAAATAAGCTCAATGAACTTGTCCAAAGACACCAGGACCAATCAGTGGCAGAGGCAGAATTCAAGCCTGAGTGTTTTGGTCCAGACCTAGCACCTTCCTCACTAAGCCCCACAACCTCTCTGCCTTATTGATAGTTCTGAAATGAGTTCCTAAATCCCTTAATTTCTTCTCATTTTTGTTTTCCGCCTTGTCTTGTCAAGTTATGCTGATGTCCACCTGCCTGAGATAAGTAGATGAGGTTTAGAAACTGGTCACCATAAAAGGTCACAGGAGCAACCTCCAGAGAGAATGCAGTGAGTTCTTTCTGGAGAAGCTCCTTCCTCAGGACCTGTCCAGCAGTGAGAAGGCCCCCCTGAAGTCCTCTACCCTACACCCAGTGAGTGCTTGCATGCTGAGTCACTTCACTGGTGTCTGACTCTTTGTGACCCCATGAAGCCCATAGCCCGTCAGGCTCCTCTGTCCATGGGGATTCTCCAGGCAGGAATACTGGAGTGGGTTGCCATGCCCTCCTCCAGGGAATCTTCCCAACCCAGGGATTGAACCTATGTATCTTATATCTCCTGCCTTGGTGGGTGGGGTCTTTATCACTGGTGTCATATAGGAAAAACTTCAGCACCCAGTAAAGACTTTTAAAATATCAGGAAGATGTTTCTGAAGCTATATCAGAATTAGATAACTTAGAAGCAGGTAAAAAAGAGGAGGCTATCAAAGAATTCATGGGCCTTAGCAGAGACTCAGAAACGTTCATAACACGTAAAACAAGATTCACCTTGAACAAACAGTTTTGTCTTTCCCCCTTCCCAAATAGACATTCAGGAATAAAAAGAACACAGTGCTGCTCCATGGTCTTGATTCAGGAAGCTTTAGATGTAATCTTGATGTTCTCAGAAGAACTGAGAATACAAGAGTGAAAAAATTTAAAGGAGCTCATGGGAGTACTTTTAATTTTTTGCCACATTAGTAGTGTTGATGTTCAAATAAAATCAAAGGTAGAGTAACAATGGATTGGTGGGAAAAGGTTGTTGATTCCACAAATTTATATTTATTAAGCACCTACTGGATGCTTGCTGTTATAAACTGTATCATAGAAGATAGGAAAGCAGTTGATCCATAAACAACTCTGATTTAAAACAATTGAAGATGCATATATTATATAAAATGATATTGTCAAGAGAAATAGTTACATATTGTCTATATACTCCATTTTGGCAATTTCGAAATTGCACCGAATGTGACATCAGAGTAAGCCAAATAGCATAAGGGCCATAATGTAATTTCTACTATTGTCTCATAAATTTTAGTTTCCTTCATTTAGTGGGTGAATACCACTAAGCCCAGCTAACTGGCCTTCCCAGGTGCCTCAGTGGTAAAGAATCTGCCAATGCAGGAGATGCAGGTTCAGTCTCTGGGTCAGGAAGATTCCCTGGAGAAGGAAATGCCAACCCACTCCATTATTCTTACTTGAAAAATCTCATGGACAGAAGAGCCTGGTGGGCTACAGTCCATGGGGTCCCAGAAGAGTTGGACACAACTGAACGACCAAGCATGCACGCACCAGGCTACCTACACAGAAAGCAGTGGCTCACCTTCCACAGGTTACGCACTAGTGTTTATAAATCTCTGAAGGACTTAGATACCTTACATAATGAATTTCTGTGCTTTCTATCTTGAGTCTTTGTATGATCACCTCTACTATCTCAGCATGATAAATCCTTCCTATTAGATTTATCATAAAATGAAAAAACCTGGCATCCTGATGACTCTTTTTGTTCTTTCTCAAAGTTCTCCCTTGAAACTTAATGAACCTGTAATTAAAACATCAGTCCTGGGTGTTCTTTGGAAGGAATGATGCTAAAGCTGAAACTCCAGTACTTTGGCCACCTCATGCAGAGTTGACTCATTGGAAAAGACTCTGATGCTGGGAGGGATTGGGGGCAGGAGGAGAAGGGGACGACAGAGGATGAGATGGCTGGAGGGCATCACTGACTCGATGGACATGAATTTGAGTGAACTCCGGGAGTCGGTGATAGACAGGGAGGCCTGGCGTGCTGCAATTCATGGGGTCGCAAAGAGTCGGACATGACTGAGTGACTGAACTGAATTAAAACATCTGCATTTAGTAAATAATCCTTTAAGGCTCAACACTACCATTTTGAGTTGAGTCGCTGTTATTGTCCAGAGAGACACTCTAATACATAGAACTAAATATTTTTAAATAATATTAATAAATGTGTTAGAGGTATCACAAACTCAGTCCCAAGAGTGGTCAGATATGCAGACTGCACAGGCGTCTGCTTGCCCTGCAGCAACAGAGGGGCCACCATGTACTTGGTGCTCCCGCAGTACATCTTCCTCTCTCTTAGATGAAAATGAACCAGGAGTGTTTCTTTTTCTTGTTTCTCTTGTATTGCATTTATATGTTCATCTCTTCCAAAAGCATAAAAAGTTATGGTGTCTATACCACATTTAATATGAATTGGAAATGCTTTCTTCTAAACATATTTTACACTTAGAAACTATAAAGTAAAATGAAAGGAAGGACCATATGGGAAATGGACACCTAATGTGAGTAGAAAGAGGATTCTCTGAGAGGCTTAACTGCATTGGAAACCAATACTGATTTTGGCTAAGTCAGATGTATGCTTGATGCTAACTGCAGTAAAAGAAAAAATAAATTCTGAATAATAACATCCCATCACAGGACTTAATTATTCATCTGCATGCTCTAGTGAACAACTCATGCTCCAACAGCCTATGACTTAATAGTTTTCTGAAGTTTTACTCACTTATTCAACATTTATTGCCTAAAATGCACCATCCTATATTCTGAGTGCTGGTAACAACTGTGAACAAAATGGACAAAATTCACTCAGGGATTTACATTCAGATTTAAAAAACATCCTTTAAATTTGAATTTCACTGTAACATTTCTTATAGTGCAGATCTATCATGGGCTTCCCTTATGGCTCAGTGGTAAAGAAAATGCCAATGCAGGAGAAATGGGTTTGATCCCTGGGTTGGGAGGATTCCCCTGGAGAAGGAAATGGCAACACATTTATTATCTATTGTTCTTGCCTGGGGAATCCCATGGACAGAGAAGCCTGGTGGGCTTCGGTCTATGGGATTGCAAAAGAGTCAGACACATCTTAGAAACTAAACAGCAGCAAGACCTATCATAGATATACCTAAAAGCCGCAGGGAAGTTTTGCTTACAGATTATAAGTAGTCCATTTCAATGGGCTGTTTTCACAAGTAGCAAAATAAATAAAATATTTTATCATTTACAAATATATCTTTGCTCTGAATGAGCAAATGAACTCATTGCTCTGTTCCAGGACCATTACTCCTATCGTTAAGAAAGTGCAATCCAATCTCTCCACTACCTCCCAAAGCAAACAGTTAACGACTTTAAGCAAAGAATATTCTCATTCTGGTCTCTAGAAATTAGGCAGAAACATTACAATCATTCCTGTCATCTTCTTTCTAATGTCCGATATTGTATCCAAACAATATTAGTTTGATGAAATGACCAGAATGGAGACATAGTTGTTAGTATAAATGACTGATAAGTGAAGGAAACCTTACAGAATAGGCTTTCCTAGTAGGTTGAGGTAGGAACATCAGTTCCTTCCACAGTAGTGAAAATGAAATATTAGGCAGACAGGTCTTTCTATTCAGGATTCCTATCAATAAGGAATAGAGGCCAAGTTCAAGTCCTGTATGTCCTCCTGCTGGGCATATGCCCTTGTGCAATTTGCTTAATGTCTCAGAGCCTTAGCTTCCTCACCTGTAAAGTGAACACAATATGTATACTTACTTGTTATGGATGTCAGAGGAAGTATTGACCTATGCTTATGTTACTGATTTTGGTTGATCCCTGTAGCTCTAAGAGAAGGCAGTCTTAAAAATATTTCTGCCTCTTCTCTAACTCCTTGCTCATCAATGTAAAAAAGAACAAAAACATGCCAGTCAACCATAGGGAAAAACTTTATATACTGTCACATTAACTCTGAGCTTTGTCACTGCGTTAAAAAAAAAAAAGGAAGTGTCCTGTGGCTTCTTTCTTCTGCTATTCTAATCACTAGGAAGGCTTTTATCTTGCTGGCCCAGGAAGCAAGCCAGACCTTCTAAAGGCCTACTTGGAGGTCTACCTGCTCGCCTACCCACCTTTGTATCTTTTTCTGGAGCTATCTAACATTTGGGACATTATGTATTTAATGAAGCCATGTGGATTCTGTACAAATAAAAGGTCATTTCTGTATGATGACTTGCTGTATCATTGTGTCAAGATCCAGCTTGGGGAGAGACACCTCCTTTCCAATAAAACTATAGTCACAGGCTCCCACACAACTTTACACAAAATAGAATCAATGCTATACTTTGTTTTCATCTGGCGTTATGCATTGACAGCTCCACTCGTGAAAGAACATAGAGCACTAAAGATGCCTAAATTCCCATCAAGGAAGAGTGTATGAAGTGTATGTACGTGACTTCAAAGGCAAGAATCTAGTCCCTATAAGAACTGGGGAGAGTAGGTGGGCCATCAATCCTGGAATCGTTGTAAAGGCAGAAGGCCAGGAAGGGAGAGGCTTGTTGCTTAAATGGAGCTGCAAACTGTGGTCTTGGCACCAGAAACAATGCAATATCTTAGCTCTTGGAACTTGGGATGGAAAAGCAGAGCAGAATTAGCTATAAGATTGAGATGCTGAAGAGAGTCCTTTATGAGGCAAGATAACATTAGGTCCAGACTCTTAGTTAGGGATTGTTTGACACTCTCTGGTGGCATTTAGAAAACAGGAAAGTGCCATAAATTTGGCAGGTGATTAATTAATATTGATATAAATTGATTCTAATTTAAAATAACTCTTACTCTATTAAAATAATCTTGAAAGATTTAACTCAGTGCAGTGGTTTTCTTTAAGCAGTCATTTTATATCCTATACAAAATAGCCCTTTGAGTAGATCAGTATTATGATGTCATATACTTCATGGGGCCAACCATGAGATACAGTTGGACAAAAAGCAGTCAGAGGCAGGCAATCTAATAAAATCTGTTGGGTGAAGAGAAAGGGAAGGCTGTATATCACACAATGCAGCTGCTAGTTGGCCATCAACAAGGGCCTCTTCTTGAGGATGTGGTTCCTCAAGAAGATCCAGAAATTGAGGTTTTGAGAGTTTTTTAAGTAAGGCATTAAACAATTTTTAATACTGGCAACTAAATTTAACTTTCTAAATTCATGATAGTGGGAATATCAGTGGTTTCAGAGTGAAGCTCTGAGGTTGTTATGAGACTGAGGAAACATTATTTTTAATTCATGGTTCACTAGTCAATAAGAATGAAAATCAAATATGACTTGGCTTGCCCTTTTCTATCAGATAGAATTTTACCTAAATGACTTTATTAGCTTTTAAGTGAATAATAATGGATATACCTCTTAATCAAGTCATTTGAAATATACATTGCACCTATGTTATCATGTTATAACTAAAAAGGAGGGGAAGTAGAAATGGGAAAGTGATCAGAGGAAGCAAGTTTGAAAATAAATGAAAACAAGTAAGAGGGAGGCAAGTAGAGAGTAAGAAGCCAGAACTGACAAAGGGTGCCAGAAAGAAACACATCCTGGAAGAGAGAAGCTGTTCACATACAGGGAAAACACATAGAGAGAAGTTAGAGGAATTCTGAATTGACAACAATTGAGAATTTCACTTTGCTACTTCATAAAACTTTTTTGCTACTTTAATAAATTATGAAGTTAATACGACATAATTAAAAAAATATTGGAGTATAGTTGATGTACATTACTGTGTTAGTTTCAGGTGTAAAGGAAAGTGAATCAGTTATACATATATTCACTCTTTTTTTAATTAATTTATTTTAATTTGAGGCTAATTACTTTACAGTATTGTAGTGGGTTTTGCTATACATTGACATGAATCTGCCACAGGTGTACATGCGTCCCCCATCCTGAACCCCCCTCCCACCTCCCTCCCATCCCATCCCTCAGGGTCATCCCAGTGCACCAGCCCTGAGCACCCTGCCTCATGCATCGAACCTGGACTGGCGATCTATTTCACATATGGTAATATACATGTTTCAATGCCGTTCTCTCAAATCATCCCACCCTCACCTTCTCCCACAGAGTCCAAAAGTCTGTTCTTTACATCTGTGTCTCTTTTGCTGTCTCACATATAGGGTCATCGTTACCATCTTTCTAAATTCCATATATATGCGTTAATATACTGTATTGGTATTTTTCTTTCTGACTCCTTCACTCTGTATAATAGGCTCCAGTTTCACATATTCCCTCTTTTTAAAGATTCTTTTCCCATGTGAGCCACTACAGAACATTGAGTAAAGCTCCCCCTGCTACATAGTAGGTCCTTATTAATTATCTATTTTATATATAATATTGTGTATACCTCCATGAGGGCAGAAATTGCATCTACTTTGTTCATCTCTGACTCTTCATCACTTAGCACACAATGATGCACTCTGAGAGGGATAACCAAAATAGCCTTACATGGTAGACATTAGTCTCTGGATAGCCAGAAGACACAGCACATCCCACCAATCCAGGAAGGGTTCAAAGTCACTATATTAGCCTGAGAGGCTGCCATAGCAAAGTACCATGGGCTTAAACAACAGAAATTTGCTTTTTTATACCTCTGGAAGCTAGAAGTCCAAGATTAAGGTGCTGTCAGGGTTAGCTTCCAGTGAGATGTATCTTTCTGGCTTGTAGACAGCTGCCTTCTTATATGTCCTCAAGTAGCCTTTCCTCTATGTTCATGCAGAGAGAGAGGTCTCTGGTGTCTCTTCGTCTTATAAGGATATTGATTCTATCAGATTAGGGCCCTATACTTATGACCTCTCTCAACCTGAAATGAGGTTTTACTTCTCTAAAAAAACTGTCTTCAAATATCATCCCATTGGATGTTAGAACTTCAAAAACACTGGGGGACCACAATTCAGTTTATAATATCCATTGTATCCTTCATTGTATTCTACTCATTAGGGTTCTTTAATCACAAGCAATAGGTACAGACCATGACTAATTTAGACAAAAAGGAGCATGCTGAGTGGATGTCAAGGGCTAAGCTGCCTGTTCACACTAGCGTTGGGCACTGAATAACTTATATGATCAGAATTCATGGCTTATTCAACAATCTCCAAGAATTGGAAGAAATGAAGAACCAGACTTTGGACAGTCAAAAATCAGAGAAACTCCAAAGACTTTAAAAGCTGGAATTAATAGTCTCTTCAGGGTGCTATCTTGAATGAACTCCAGTAATTTCATTCTTTGTAGACTTCCCAGTCAAGATAAAAGTTTGAAGGACAAAGTTTGCTCTCAAGTTATGCACATCTCTCTTTGTAAAGAGAGGTCAAGAAGCTTGATAAACAGTTTTACTGAGACTTTCTTCAGTGGGTCTGGGATGGTGCCCAGGGCACAATCAAAGTGCTAGTAACAGAGACAGGAGGAAAGGCCTCTGGCAGGCAAAGTTATGACAAACAAAAGTCCCATTCCAGAAGAAAATGAGCCCTGGTGCCAGGGTGTGGGGATTGGAGTTCAAACTCTGCCACATGTTCATTGGTTTTGTGACTCTGCTCAAGTTACTTAACTGATCTGTGCCTCAGATTCCTCATCTGTAGATGAAACTTCTAGACTCATCTCATGTAAAGGTTGATTTTACTCATAAAAAACTTAGAGCAGGACCTGACTCTCTATGTACTCAAAAAACATTAGTCAATTATTATTTTTTCTGAGACTTAAGGTCCTTATTCATGATCTAACATATATTCTGCTTTAGAAAGTAATTTCTAAATCATTTTATTATGATTATTATCAAATATAAATCTTTCAAATTTGATTCAGATTTAATTTGACTGATTTCTCTCTCTTTCATACACACACACACACACACACTCACACAACAGGCACATGCTGATGTAGGTCTCCTATACTTCTTTCTAAGTATATTATTAGAAAATATGCTTATGAAATTGCTCTTGGTAAAATCATCGTTGTGAATATTCAAACTTGCTCAGAGGCCAGAGATCAAAGCATATGATAAATGCAGCATTTAATAGGTGAGGAGGAGGCAGTCACAGAGTGAAGGTGGGTGTTAGTAATGGTTGTATAAAATTATCTTTATTCAACATCAAGCAGAGGGAATAAATACAAAATTAATGAACTGTTTACATGGTACAAAATTGGGAAAGACTGCAAATGTTGGAAAAGCCTAAGAACCGATAGCAGTAAAGCCATAAAAAGGAAAATAAAAACAAAGAAATTCAAGTAAACAACAGTGGAACATTATGATGAAATAAAATGAAATTGAGACAGTAGACTCCTAAATTATGACACTTATTACAGTGCACTTTGCAAATTTTTTTATATAATCATCTCCGCTGTTCAGCCAAAAGCACTATGAGACATTAACTCATTTAATTAAAATATTATTGAGTATGACTATGTACCAGATAGTGTTATTCAGGGAGATGTACAAATGAAAATGTTCACGTCCTAGCTAATGATTGCAAGGATTCAATTTCACTTATCTTTTTACTTCTAGCATTTAACATACAAACCTGGAAAAGAGAAGAAGGCTCTTTTTCAAGTGATAGGTAGCTAACTATCAAAGGAATACTCACAGTAAATGTATCTAAAAGGAAAACTAATAATAGCATGCATTGATTGAAAGCAGATCCTGCTTTCAGTCCTTGGGCTGCATGTTTCATTTCATCTTTGAACAGATGCTGACACCATACCCTGCATTATATTATAATAAGGAAACTATAGGTAAGTAATTCTTCCAAGAGTATTCAGGTTACTATAATTAGCCACTTGATGCAAAGAGCTGACTCTTTTGAAAAGACCCTGATGCTGGGAAAGATTGAGGACAAGAGGAGAAGCGGGCAGTAGAGGAAGAAATGGCTAGATAGCATCACTGACTCAATGGATGTGAGTTTGAGCAAACTGGGAGATAGTTGGAGTTGCAGAGAGTGGGACACGACTTAGCAACTGAACAACAACAATAAGCTGTGATGCTGAGATTCAAACTGTGTCTGATCTGGTACTTTTAAGTCCTCACAGATCATTTTAATTTGTAGGAGGTAGGACACATCAAAGAGGAGCTTTATTTAACTCTGTGAATCTCATGCATTTTTACTGAGTACACAGAGAACTCTCATGCTTGAATTCTTGATTCTTTTGCTTTAAAGAAACTGTTAAAAAAAAAAGAAAATTTCTACTGGCCATCAGCATTAGTGATTATTGCATTGTTAACACTTTCTTACTAAGATTTGAGCAGAAACATATCAAACACGCTCCCTGCTTCTTTATTTTGAGCTAGACTCACCTTTGTGAAATATTTACATTCATTATCTCACTTGAACATAACTTTGTAAGGTAGGTAGTGCATAAGGGAAGGCAAAGCTTTTTCTTATCCTTCTCCTTTACAATTTGTAAACTGAGATTTGAGATTTACCCAACGGCATTTAAGGACATATTTTTTCTTTGTAATCACTGTCCCCACCCCGGCTTCCCTGATACATTTTCCTAATCTTCTTTGTGCCAAAAATTCACTCCTTCCAGAGAGGTTTGTTTTTCCTTCCTGTGACTTGTTCATGTCTATTTGCAAAGGGCAAAAAAAAAAAAAACTACTTCAATATAGTTGTAAGACTTTCTTAAAGGGTGTATAGAATAATATGAAGCTAAGTTATGATGTACACCATAAATGCTGAAGAGAACAAACAAAAATAGACCTCAGGAAAATAGTCTGAAATCAATAAGCAGAATCACTCTAGAAATCAATATCACCAAAGGAGATGAGCAGCTGAAAACTGCGGGAAAATTGGACTTGACACACGATGTAATATGGTACCCAAACAGTGATTTTCAAGTCTGTGTATAAAGAGACATTTGATCCTACGTTAGCAAAGCAATAGCCTTTTTATGCAAGGCTCTGGGGAGACCGTGTCTGATAATACTGTCTGAGGTAATATAACCCTACCAGGACTGCAATAGACAGACAACAGAAATGATTGGGAAGAAGAAACATTAAGCTCCACGTTAGGCTAAGGAGCTTAAATGTGTTTGGATTGGTGATGCAGTGACAAAGAGACCCATGATTCTGAGCTATAATAGACTTCTCCAAAGAAAAATAGATGTTATTTAGTATAATTTATGTGGGTTCATAAAAACAAGCCAGCTGGCCACTGAGGGCTTAAAAAAATAAAGCTAGAGCCATGCCTCTAAAAATAGTATTTGAAATACACAAACAATGAAAGTGTACCTTAATTTTTAAATTAGCCTCGTGGCAAAGTTTTTTCTTGGTTCATTCACTCAGTGAACTTGTATTGGATAATTGCTATGTGCCGGGCAATGAATTAATATTAGCGGCTGAGGTAGAAAAAGGAAGACTTTACATGAAAGAGGTTATGTTTTATTCAAAATGAAATTGTAAACAAATGCTCTACTAAAAGGTGATATATCTTAAAACACGCTTCTCTGCTTCATGATGAAAATAAGCACTTGGAGGAAGGGTAAACTTTTCAATGGGGCGAAAGAAATAGTATTTTAAGATGAATTTCATGTTTTCTTCCATTTTACTTTATAACATAAAGTTCCCATGTTATTATACACTTTTCACAAACATTTCAAAGGCTGAAAATCATGTCCTGGAGTGAAAGTGCTCACACCCTACTGGCAGAAAGGGTATGGAATAGGCATCGTGCCAGGCTGGGTGCTGAGAGTAAGTCATGCCACTCTGTGTGTGGGCGCCTCTGGAATGTCAACCCCAACAGGGAGGAATGTCACACTTCTCTTAGCTGAGACGAAATTTAGGCCCAGATTTGAACTTGGCTCACCAAGTCCTCATGTATGGATGTGAGAGTTGGACTATAAAGAAAGCTGAGTGCCAAAGAATTGATGCTTTTTAACTGTGGTGTTGGAGAAGATTCTTGAGAGTCCCTTGGACTGCAAGGAGATCCAACCAGTCCATCCTAAAGGAGATCAGTCCTGAATACTCATTGGAAGAACTGATGTTGAAGCTGAAACTTCAATACTTTGGCCATCTGATGCAAAGAGCTGACTCATTTGAAAAGACCCTCATGCTAGGAAAAATTGAATGTGGGAGGAGAAGGGGACAACAAAGGTTCAGATGATTGGATGGCATCACCAACTCAGTGGACATGAGTTTGAGTAAACTCTGGGAGTTGGTGATGGACAGGGAGGCCTGGTGTGCTGCCGTTCATGGAGTCGCAAAGAGTCGGACACGACTAAGCAGCTGAACTGAACTGCCTTAACACCAATTCCATGCTTTGACTTCCATTCGAAGAGAATGAACACTTGCCCCCATATCATGAACACTTGATAGCTTCTGTGGCCTGGCTTTGGGGAAGTGGATCATCTGTACTAAAGCTGAAGTTCGTGCTCAGAGGTGAGGAGTGGGCATGGCAGGTGTGCCTGCGGCTGGGGTCTCATCAGGGGCCCATCAATCTCCATCCACGCTTCACTGGCACTGGAATCATCATCTTGCCATATCCTTCAGGCCTGGAGTGTCGGTGTCTTCACTGTTTACCTGTGGGTTGCTGTGATCCTTTCCACATGAACCCTACAAAGGAAGGGGTAGTTAACAAGTTAATATTATTTTCAAGGTTATTTTATTTTTTGATTGGAGGAAAATTGCTTTACAATGTTGTATTGGTTTCTTCTGAACAACAATGTAAATCAGTCATCAGTAAACATAATCACCTCCCTCTTGGGCTTCCCTGGTGGCTCAGTGGTAAAGAATCTGCCTGCCAGTGCAGGAGATGCGGGTTTGAATCCTGGTCAGGAAGATCTCCTGGAGAAGGAAATGGCAATCCACTTCAGTAGTCTGGCCTGGGAAATCCCGTGGACAGAGGAGCCTGGCAGGCTACAGTCCATGGGGCCACAGGGTCTGTCACGACTGAGCAGCTAAACAGCAACAACATCTCATCCCTCTTCATACTGCCCCCTTTCCCCCCATCCCACCACTCTCTCTGCTCAGTCACTTTCATAGTGTCCAACTCTTTTGTCAGCCTATGGATTGTACCCCACCAAGCTCCCCCATACATGGAACTCTCCAGGCAAGAATACTGGAGTGAGATGTCAAGCCTTCCTCCAGGGGATCTTCCTGACCCAGGGATTGCACCTTCATCTCTTATGTCTTCTGCATTGGCAGGGAGGTTCTTTACCACTAGAGCCACATAGGAAGCCCATTCCACCTCTCTCAGTTCAGTTCAGTCGCTCAGTCGTGTCTGACTCTTTGCGATCCCATGGACTGCAGCACGCCACGCCTCCCTGTCCATCACCAGCTCCTGGAGATTACTCAAACTCATGTCCATTGAGTCGGTGATGCCATCCAACCATCTCATCCTCTGTTGTCCCCTTCTCCTCCTGCCCCCAATCCCTCCCAGCATCAGGGTCTTTTCAAATGAGTCAGCTCTTTGTATCAGATGGCCTAAATATTGGAGTTTCAGCTTCAGCAGCAGTCCTTCCAATGAATATTCGGGGCTGAGTTCCTTAAGATGGACTGGTTGGATCTCCTCTAGGTCATATATTTAATAGTAATAGTAACACAAATAGCAGGTCCTGTTTTATCTTTCATGAGCTAATTCATTTCATTCTTAGAATAACTTTATGATGGAAAAGTGATATTGTTCCCATTTTATAGATGAGGAAACTTAAGGTTTAAGATCAGTTGAAATTTTCTGAGAGGCTGCCTGAGACCACTCAGCAGGGCTGTGATGGAGCCAATCTAGATATTGAGTCTGCTTTTCTTTACTATGGTTTTACTTGCACATCAGGACTACACCTGCTTAATGGACATTAGTGAGTGTTCAGATCGCCACTAACAGAGTATATATGATATTGGAGCCCAGAGTCCTCTTTCAGTACAAGTTCATTGAACCAACAACCTGTGCTCTTGTTAAGAAAGCTCTGACAAAGCTGCCATGGCCTCAAAGGAGAAAATTGCTTGTCCTCACCTGTTCTCATTAATTCTTTGCCTGTTGGATCAGCTGAGAGCAGGGTGTCCCACACAGCGGAAGTGAACATATGACACTGAAAAAACTGAGAAGAAGTGGGATGGATCCAAGGAAAGTCCTTGATGAGGTCTCAAAAGGGAAGTCACAGATGTCAGAGGGACATATGACAGCAATGTCAAGGAACTGAGATAATAAAAGCAAACAAGGAATGAACCAGGAGCAAAATAGGACCTGAATCATAACCCGTATGAAATGGTTAGGGATACAAAAGAGCTGATGCATTGGAAAAGACACTGATGCTGGGAAAGATTGCAGGCAAAAGGAGAAGAGCGTGGCAGAGGATGAGGTGGTTAGATAGCATCACCGACTCAATGGACATGAATTTGAGAAAACCATGGGAGATAGTGAAGGACAGGGAAGCCTGGTCTGCTGCCATCCAAGGGGTCACAAAGAGTCAGATACGATTTAGCAGCTGAACAACAACAGCAAGAACGAGGCACTGATCAAAGCCTACAAGCTGTCTTATTCTTCTCATCAGCATAATGATAGTGGAGGACTCCTTTGTTCTTGCTGTCTCTCAGGCACTACTCTTTATGTGCAATAACATATTGAATATTGATATTTGTATGTATTAATCCCATCAACAAGCCTACAAGCTAAGTATGCATATTTTCTCATGTGAAAATGAAAAAGTCACTCAGTTGTGTCTGACTCTTTGAGACCCGATGGACTACATAGTCCATGGAATTTGATGCCCAAATTGATGAAATAACATTTCCAAGATGATTCAGCTGCTATGTGACAGAGACAGATTCAAATTTATGTTGTTTGATTCCAGAGTAATCATTGTTTATCACATTTTCTTCTCAATGACTGGATAGAGTATATCAATTGCATTTGTCCACAGTCGTTTCATTGGTTCATCTGAGTGTCTGGTACATACGACAAGAGGGAAATCATTCATTTGCTTGCTACAGTAAAACTGATATGAAACATTCTATCACCATCACCAAAAAAAAGTATCTTTTTAATTTTGAAAATTTACTGATTTTTATGTTTAACTGTACATGACTTGGCTTTTTTATAATGTCAGGCTTATTGAAATATAATAAAAACATAGTTTATGTAGTTATTTTAAGGTCTCTCACTGACTGAGTCTTTGAATATATCTGCAATGCTATCACTGCTCCATATTAGAAGAACCTGAAGTTATTCTCTAACATATTAAACAGCACTACAAGACATGTGGACAGACCTAGTCATGTGAAAAAGACTCCCTCTTGGGAACCTTATCTAAGCATATTATTGCCAGGCATCTATGCTGAAAATATGGAAGACATACCTAAATCTATTCAAGATCATTAGTAATCAACTTCCATCATTACTTTCAGCTTCATTGATACATTTACATCATTTTCTTCCATCTAATTTTACAATCCTACAATCCTAAACAACTGACTTTTCTACTCAATCAAATATAACATTTCAGTGGCAACCAATGTTGATTCCATGGGAAGGCTATAGACCAGAAGAGTCTTAAGATCAAGAAGATTAAGGAGGGATAATGTCTGTTATAGTTCTATATTTTAAGCACAAGGTCAGGACCAACATGATCCCAACGAACTCTCAATGTTTATACAATCATCTCAAGTTATCTTCATTTGTTTTCAACTCTGTCCTTTCTTAGAGCCCAGTCCCCAGGCTTGTATTATCTACAGGACTCTGAGAAAAAGGAACGTAAACATCCTATTTGAGATAATAAATTATTCCAAGTTACAGAATCCTTAAAGACAGCTTTGAATAAACATATAAGGCAAAGTGTAAAGCAAAGCCTTGCCAAAATTATCAGAAAAAATTAGAATATTTGACTATAGAATACCTTCATATATCTTCATGAAAGTGACTCTTCAGCCAGTGCTAGAATATTATAACATTCTTATTGAAATTTCAGGTGAGCGGTTATACTATGCAAAGGACTCCAACACCTTGGATCTTTAAAAAGAGTGTGGCCCATAATCACATGAAACAGTTATAAGTGCAACAATCCATATTACCCTACTCAGGTAATCTTGATTGTCCATATCATAATAAAGCCCAGGCTTTGTGTCATATGAAGAATGCCCAACAAAGAACTCCTTGGAAATTCGAAGGTTTTTGCAACAGTCAGTCACAAATAAGAATATAAGATTAAATTTGATTTCATTGTGGTTTGTCACTAAACCATAAACATATTTTTCAAAACATTTTCTCATGAAATTCTTTTATATATACCCTGAATACTTTAAAATTTAGTTATCACTGAGTGAATATTACTGAACATTATGTACTGACTTTAAAGTGGGCTCTTCATAGAGATCTTTTCTACTTACACTTACTCAGGGTAGCACAAATGATTCTTGAAATACTTAATCGTATCACCAAAAAACTGATTTCCATGGTAAGCATATACTAACATTACTGAAGGATACTTCCCCCAAGAACCCAGGCGCTTGCAAGAGATGTCAATATCATTCGAGTAATGTTGCAACATATTTAAAAATAAAAAATATATCTTCACTCTAAAAACTGTAGAGATTTAGCATTAACTATATGTGCTGTCCTTAAGCAACATATAGGAATCAAAGTGATTTATACTAAGTGAACCCATTCTAAAACTAAGGCTTTGTGTGTGTGTGTGTGCACGTGCTCAGTTATGTTCAAATATTTGTGACCCTATGGACTATACCCAGCCAGGCTCCTCCGTCCATGGAATTTTCCAGGCAAGTGTACTCGAGTGGGTTGCCATTTCCTTCTCCACAGGATCTTCCCAACCCAGGGACTGAACCTGTGTCTCTTGTGCCTCCTGCACTGGCAGGTAGATTCTTTACCACTGTTCCTAAATGAAGGCTACAGGGACAAGAAAGAAAAAAAGGCATGTTTATATACTATTGCATTTAGTAATGGTTCTAGGAATATGGGCATATTTAAGCCCCACAGAGATATAACCATTGACAAGTTTTCAGAGGTCTGTGTATCAGTATCCCCCATCCCAAAAGCCTGAATCAAGGAACTGGAAAGTGCTCTCTGAGGAGGACTCAGAGGGAGAAATAATTGTTTTAAAAAATGAAAAATCCCTAACTGATGTCCTTCTGTCTGATCAGCTACAAGACTATAATAAATATGGATGGCACTGAGAAGTGAAGATCAGGTTTTTACCAAAAAACATCTCAGGCGTAATTAGCTAGGTATCATAGTGCTGCCGACAGGGGAGCCTGGTGGGCTGTCTATGGGGTCACACAGAGTCGGACACGACTGAAGCGACTTAGCAGCACAGTGCTGCCAGTAAGAAATAAGAATAACCTGGTCCCTTTCATGAGAAGAAAGCCACTCGCAAAATAAGACATGATGAAACTGAAGAGAAATGCTGTTGCAGCTGCTAATGCTGCTGCTGCTGCTAAGTCGCTTCAGTCGTGTCCAACTGTATGCGACCCATAGACGGAAGCCCACCAGGCTCCCCCGTCCCTGGGATTCTCCAGGCAACTGGAGTGGGTTGCCATTTCCTTCTCCAATGCATGAAAGTGAAAAGTGAAAGTGAAGTCGCTCAGTCGTGTCCGACTCTTAGCGACCCCATGGACTGCAGCCTACCAGGCTCCTCCGTCTATGGGATTTTCCAGGCAAGAGTACTGGAGTGGAGTGCCATTGCCTTCTCCGGAAGAGAAATGCTACAATATATCAAATATCGGCCTTTCCACCTTCCTGTATAACCCAGAAAGAAGCTCAGAAAGCTACTGAAGACAATCAGGAAGCTTTTAATAGAACAGAAACTACTGGAATTCCTCTCTCTCTATGGTGCACTCCACTGCACAAATTGATATTTTTGAGAAAAATAAATATTGAGTTTGAAATCAAAGAGAAAGGAAATGGATGAAAGGCATGAGTTTTAACTATATATCACAGGAGTAGAAAACAACAGACAGCCCTAAGGCAGCCTTTTACCAAGGCTCTGCCTTAGGGTGTAAGCATCAAGTGAACTAGTAGAAATCTGAATTGCAATCTGTTTTATTCCTTGATGTATCAATATTCTCAGAAACGTCATGGGGAGAAAAAGGGTTTTCTTACAACTCTGATTACAGTATTACTGACCACAGTTTAAATCTCACCTTATTGTTTAACACAACCTATAGAAGAGTGCAAGAGCTTTGAGTCTCCCTAAATTTATTACAATTTTACCACAATAAGCAAAGATTATGACACTGCTTAATGGAGAAGAGAGTCTCAGTCTTTGGATTTCTTGGCAGTGGCAGTTTTCCAGGATGTCAAGAAGGTATTAACTTCCAATTGTATTCTGCAACGTTATGACATTCATAAGCTTTGCTCTCTTCAACTGCAATTTCACCGTATAGTAACCATACCCAATTTGTTAAAGGTTTCTATCATGAAAGGATGGTGTATTTTGTCAAATGCTTTTTCTGCATCTCTTGAGATGAAATGATTGTTACACTTCACTTTATTAATGTGGCATATCACATTTATTTATTTGCATGTCTTCAACCATTCTTGTGGGCTTCCCGGGTGTCTCAGTGGTAAAGAATCCACCTGCCAATGCAGGAGCCCCAGGAGATGCAAGTTCTGTCCCTGGGTCAAAAAGATCCTCTGGAGGAAGAAATGGCAACCCACTCAAAGAGTTATTATACCTGGAAAATCCAGGAGCCTGGCAGGCTACAGTTCATGGGGTCACAAAGAGTCAGACAGGACTGAGCATGCAAGCAGCAGCTGCTGCAACCATTCCTGCATTTCAGAGATAAGTCCCACTTGATTGTGATGTATGATCTTCTTAACATGCTGTTGAATTAGGTTTGCTAGTATTTTGTTGAGTACTTTTGTATCTGTATTTATCTGTAATCAGGAGCATTGGTCTACAATTTTCTTATCTTGTGGTGTCTTTATCTGGCTCTGATATTAAGGTAATGTTGGTCTCATAAAATGAGTTTGAAAGTATTCCTTCTTCAAGTTTTTAGAAGACCTTGAGAAGGACTGACGTTAATTCTTTAAATTTTTGATAAAATTCACTAGTGAAGTCATCTGCTCCTGGACTTTCAGTGTTTGGAATTTTTTGATTACTGATTCAGTCTCCTTACTTGTTATTAGTCTGTTCAGATTGTCTATCCCTTCTTGATTCAGTGTCAGAAGGTTTTATGTATCTAGGAAATCATTTTATTTCTTTTCAGTTCAGTTCAGTTCAGTTCAGTCGCTCAGTTGTGTCCAACTCTTTGTGACCCCATGAATTGCAGCAAGCCAGGCCTCCCTGTCCATCACCAACTCCCAGAGTTCACTCAAACTCACGTCCATTGAGTTGGTGATGCCATCCAGCCATCTCATCCTCTGCTGTCCCCTTCTCCTCCCGCCCCCAATCCCTCCCAGCATCAGAGTCTTTTCCAATGAGTCAACTCTTCACATATTTCTGTTAGGTTGTTCCAATTGTTGGCATATAATTTCTCATAATGGTCTCTCATGATTCTTTGTGTGTATGTTGTCACTTCAGTCCGAGTCTTTGCAACCCTATAGGGTGTAGCCTGCCTTTCTCCTCTGTCCATGGGCTTCTCCTGGCAAGAATATTGAGGTGGATTGCCATTTCTTTCTCCACTCTCATGATCATTTACATTTCTGATATTCATTGTAATGTCTCCTTTTTTTCATTTTTTGCTTTATTTATTTGGTTCTGTTTTTTGAGGTAGTCTAGCTAAAGATTTGTCAATTTTATCATTGCAAAAATCAACTCAGCTTCATTTATCATTTGTAATGTCTTTCTAGTCTCATTTTCATTTATTTCTGCTGTGATCTTTGTTATTTCCTTCTTTCTGCTAACTTTGAGCTTAGCTTGCTCTTCTTTTTCTAATTCCTTGAAGTGTTAAACAAGTTGTTTATTTCAGATCTTCTTTTCTTTTTAATGTAGGTGTTTATTGCTATTAGCTTCCTTCTTAGGATTTCTTTTGCAGTCTCCCATAAGTTTTATGGGGACTTCCCAGGTTGTTCAGTGGATAAGGAATCTGCCTGCAATGCAGGAGACACAGAAGACAAGGCTTCAATCCTTGGGTCAGGAAGATCCCTTGGAGGAGAGCATGGCAACCTGAAGAATCCAGGACTACAGTCCATGGGATCGCAAAGAGTTGGACAGGACTAAGCGACTGAACATGCATGCGTAGGTTTTATATGTTGTGCTTCCTTTTTTTGTTAAGATATTTCTTCATTTCCTTTCAATCTTTTCTTTGACCCATTTGGTTATTCAGGAGGGTCATCAATCATGCTTAGTCACTCAGTTGTGTGTGATTCTTTGTGACCCAGTGGATGGTAGCCCACCAGGCTCCTCTGTCTAAGGGACTCTCCATCAAGAATACTGAAGTGGGTTACCATTTTCCTTCTCCAAAGGATCTTCCCAACCCAGGGATTGAACCTGTGTCTCCTGTGTCTCTTGCATTGGCAAGTGGGTTCTTTACTTCTAGCGTAACCTGGGAAGCCCCATTCAGGAGCATGTTCTTTAATATCTTTTATGAATTTTAACAGCTTTCTTCTTATTATTTACTTCTAGTTTCATAATCTTATGGTCAGAAAAGACACTTGGTATGATCTCAGTCTTTCTAAACTTTCTAAGACTTGTTTTATGACCTACAAGGTGATACATTTTGGAGAATGTTCTGTGTTACTTGAGAAAAATATATAATCTGCTGCCATTGGATAGAATATTCAGTTTATGTCTGTTGGTTAAATTTTGTCTAAAGCATGGCTAAGTCCAATGTTTCCTTGATTTTATGTCCAGATGATTTATTCTTTGTAGAAGATGAGGCAGGGAAGTTCCATTTACCAATGTGCTATATACATTCATGTTTTCATGTTACTAATCAGTATCCTTTTGAAGAGTTCCTTTTAGGAACTTGTAAGGCGGGATGTGAGAGTTGGACTGTGAAGAAGGCTGAGCATTAAAGAATTGATGCTTTTGAACTGTGGTGTTGGAGAAAACTCTTGAGAGTCCCTTGGACTGCAAGGAGATCCAACCAGTCCATTCTGGAGATCAGCCTTGGGATTTCTTTGGAAGGAATGATGCTAAAGCTGAAACTCCAGTACTTTGGCCACCTCATGTGAAGAGTTGACTCATTGGAAAAGTCTCTGATGCTGGGAGGGATTGGGGGCAGGAGAAGAAGGGGATGACAGAGGACGAGATGGCTGGATGGCATCACTGACTTAATGGATGTGAGTCTGAAAGAACTCCAGGAGTTGGTGATGGACAGGGAGGCCTGGCATACTGCGATTCATAGGGTCACGGAGTCAGACATGACTGAGCGACTGAATTGAACTGAACTCAACTGAAGGCAGGTTTAGTGGTCATAAATTTTCTCTGCTCCTGTTTTAAGGGAAAGTTATTTATTCTTCAATTCTGAAGGACAACTTTATAATAGGTAGTCTAGTTGACAGGTTTTGTTTTGTTTTGCCTTTTAACACTCTGAAAATATCATCCCATTCTCTTTGACTTCAGTTTTATGCAGCTTTATTGTTATGTGTTTTTGAGAACATTGTTTTAGACTAAAATTTTGAGATAACTGACTAGCTTTAATGAATTTGGATGTCCAGATCTCTCCCCAGGTTAAGAAAGTTCTCAGTCATTATATTTCTGAATAAGTTGTCTATTTCTTTTTCTTACTTTTCACCTGAAACAACAATGTTGCACACATTATCTTTTTGCTATGATTCCAAAATTCCCATAACCTTTCCTTTGATTTTTTTTCTTTTTGATCTTCCAATTAAATAATTTCAATTGACCTGGCTTTTAGTTTTCTGATTCTTTCCTTTGCCTGTTCAAGTCTATTGCTGAAGCTCTCTATTGCATTCTTTAGTTTGTTCATTGTATTTTTCAGCTGCAGTATTTCTGTTTGATTCTTTCTGTTTTCTCTCTGTTGAACCTTTAATTTTGTTCTTGCATTATTCTACTCAGATAGTTATATTGTTTATTGGTATTCTCTTGTAGCTCTCTGAGCATCTGTAGAACATTTATTTGAATTCTTTGCTGGGTAATTCTTAGAACTCCATTTCTTTGGTGCCAGTTACTGGAGATTTACTGTATTCCTTTGATGGAGTAATATTTCCCTGGTTATTTGTAATCTCCTAAGTCGTGTAGTTTTCCTCACATTTGAAGGAGAAGTTACCTCTTTCAGATTTTATGGATTAATTATGGTAAGGGAGGGTTTTCGACTGTGGGTGGGGACGTGATGGATTGTGTTATAACACAGTGTGGGTCTAACGGTGCAAGCGTCAATAGTGGAAGTATATGGTGGTAATGGGTCTAGGGGTGATGTGATGTCCCTTTGGCTCAGTCCCCTTGAGTCCACCGTATTGGCAATTGTGTGGTGGTTTTTGAGAAATGTCGGGGTAAGAAGTGGCTACAATTGCTGTTAGGGTTCTAACTGGCACCTCTATTCTGACAGCTAAGGATGAGCACAGGCAGCAGTGGTGGCCAGAGCCAGTGGTGTGCACCTACTCAGCTGTGGAGGCCAGCTGCCAGGTCCTATGTGGTGACAGTGGCTAGTTGCAAACAGACTTGTAGGGATGGGGGCAGAACCAACTATGGGCTCACGGCCAGTGAGGTTCTGGTTATCGGCCTACTGTTCCATGGCTGCACACTCTCCCCTTTGGTGTGTATAAAGTATTAATATCTTAGTTACTCAAGAACTACTTTGTCCACAGTTCTAAATAAAATGAAAAATAAATCATGGGTAATTTGAAATGTCAAGATATTTATTGCAAATTCGTGGTTTCTGACTAGTGACATCTCAAAATATCTCTGTTGACTTTTTATTTTATTTTCATTGCTTATTTAGTAAAATTTTCACATTTATTATTCAAAATATACCTCCTTCTTGGTAAACCGTGAGTCACTCAGCCAATTCTTTGAAAAGAAGAAAAAAGATCAAATATCCTTTTCCTTTCTAGTGTTAAGCTTTCTATTATGTGATATAAATATCCCCCTTTCCCACTTCCCCTGAGATACTCAAATTAAACCCCTGATTGAATTCCTTTCTAGATTTGTCTCCCCCATTCGTCATTGTCTGCATACTTATCTAATCAATTACTCAAGCCAAAAACTTGGGAATAATACCTCTTAACTTTTTCAATAATCAATGTCTAATATTTTAGCATTTCTTGCTGATTCTATTTTAAAACAACATGTCCCCAGTTCACCTGTATCTGTCCATCTCCATAGATTCCAACTTTGTGCAAGCCAGCATCTCTTCTTGATTGAAGGAAAAACTTCCCAACTGGTGTTCTTGATTTCATTCTTGTTTTGTTCTGTCAGTCACTTGCCATTCAGAGAAACACATAATTCTTATTGTAAATATCATACATTAAAAAAAAATAGTTCTTTCCTTTAGTGTTTAGAATAAAATTCTGATCTATTATCATGGCTTTCAGAGTCCCACATGGTTTCTCCAGTCTACTCTTCTACACAATCCACTCTTCTCCAGTCTACTCTTCTACTCTTCCCACTTTCCCCTCATTCACTCTTTCTCAACCTTATTAATCTTCCTTTGGTTCTGCAAGCATACTAAATGTATGTGTACCTGCTAAGTTGGTTCAGTCATGTCCAACTCCACGTGACCCTATGGACTGTAGCCCGCCGGACTCTTCTGTCCGTTGGATTCTCCAGGCAAGAATCCTGGAGTGTGTTGCCATGCTCTCCTCCAAGGGATCTTCCTGAGCCAGGAACTGAGCCTGCATCTCTCACATTTCCTACATTGGCAGGCAGGTTCTTTACCACTAGAGCCACCTGGGAAAATTTAGCAAACAAATGTGTAACAACTCTCAATCTGAGGGACTGAATTAAAGCATGTATCATCAAATATTCCTACCCAAAGTCATTGAATATGTAATGAGATAATATATATTTTATAATAAGAGAACTACTCAATATTTTCCAGAATTAAATCTTACTAAAAATACTCTATGGATCCTGTGATTACATTTTGTTTTTTTTTTGTTTGTTTGCTTTGAGGAAGGCAAGAAGCATAGACATTCAGGAAGAAAAAAAAAAAAAAGTCAAACCCTATGCCACTGACAATGAAACAAGTATTTTTATGAAAAAAATGCTACCAAAAAACTGCAGCTTTTACCATTGTCTGATCCAAGCATCAACATCTGTAATAACTGATGAATTTATTTAAAGGATAAAGCTTTGTGACATTCTTATAATTCAGTAGGGCATCACAGTTCAGCTGAAATAGAGCACAGTCATTGTGTTCATCTCTACTTTGCTTGTTTTGATACAGAATTTTTATGCAAGTGAATACAATGAAAAATAAAAGTCATTTCAAAAACACTTGACATGTATACAACAAAGGTGCCCTAAAGTGTTTCTGTCAGTTTTTAGAATCCCAGCATATTCATTTATAACAAAACATTGACTTCTGAATTGATAGTACAAAAGCAATAGCAAGAACTATTGCTCTAGAAACATATTCTTTTACAAATAATGAAGATTTATTGTGTCAAAGTTATCATTCTATGTTCCCAGGAAAGCATACGCTATAAAAAAAGGATGTCAAGCTCTTTCAAAATTGTATTGCTAAATGCCATGTGTTGGACAATTTTATTAGAAAACAGTTTTAAGTTGTTTTAGAATTTTTTGATATTTTTGAAATAATTAAAATTGTAATGAAAAGTTGTTAGAAGAGAGAATGCTACACACTCAAACAGATCCACTAATTTTTCACATTTTGCTATATCTTAAAATTCATTCTAAAATTATATACATATTTAGATTATGCAAATATAATTGCTTTCTCTGAAACATTTAAGAATAGGTTAAATATAATATTCCCCTTTACCTTTTAATATTTCATGAGGTTTTCCTTTAGGAATGAAGACTTTACATGCCATGGAACACGTAAAGCACAAGAGACTATCTCTCCCACTGATTCACTGATTATAGCTATACATCCTGAACAAAATACAGAAACCAAAATCCTAGACAAACAAACAAAAACTACCTGAGGACTCAAAAAGTGAAAAACAACAGGCAGATAAAAAGAAGATAAAACCTTGAGAAACAATTAACACCAGTACTGTTCCTGAGTTATCTTTTCATATTTGTCTCTCCTTTGTTTCCCAGCCTTGAACCAAAGAAGATCTAGTAGCTAGAGTTATGAAGCTGTGCAGTGGATACAGACAGCAAAAAACTTTAGAGAAATTGGCTCTTTCTGGCCATAGCAGTGTGTGGACAAAGAATGTTGCCTGCCATTTCAATAAACAAAGAATGCTGTGGCCATTAAGCCAATCAGAAACTGTAGACAATCCCAACACTGAGGAATTCAGGACGGAGGAAAATTAAGATACTTGCCCTAGATAGATATCAAAAGAATGATTTCAATAAACCTAGACTTCTACACCTTCCCATACAAAGTAAAATATTAAAACCAATAATTTGAAATGTCTGTTTCTGTGATTAGAAGTAATATTTTTGTTTTTGACTACATGTTATTATTGTTGTTATTATTATTATTTGCAAAGACTCCTATATACCCTGGCCTCACTTACCTCTTTAGAACAGTTTCACAGAGTTATATGAGAGGCTAATTTCTGGGCTATAGTCCTCAGTAAGATCACTGAATGAAACATAAGTCTCAAATCTTAGTTTGTCCATTTTGTTCACTTGGCAAGGATAAATTCCTTTTTTTCTTTTCTAGCTCTGTTGCAGTGTCAAACAATTCTAAGAACGTATGTCTCCTTCACTATTGAAGGTAGAGTCATAGGTACATAAAACCCCAAAGTCAAACCTGTATTTCTGGCCAGATCAACAAAGAAAAGGGGTCACTGTTGCCAAAGAGTACATGGTGTGAAATTTCCATTATTTTTTCTCTATTTTCTCTCAAATTCTTCCTGAAGGTGATCCCCAGTCAGTGAAATGTAATAGTTCAGGGGGATAAAACTATGAAAGAAGCCTAACTTTCAAGCCAGAAGAACTGTGAAGAGAGACCTCGTCAGCCATAAATTGTAGGTGAAGTATTGGAGAGGACAGAACTAGGAAGGAATCCCATGATTATGTGTATGAATCAAGGCAAGTGTAGGCAGGCAGGCTAAGAAGTACCCAGAGGAAAAGGACCAGACCCCTCTTTGATATTAGAGAAGCCATTTTAGTCTTAAACCATTCTGTGGTCTAAGCCCTTGACCAGGCCAGGAAAACAACCATCTTGAAGACAATAAATCAATTGTAAAGATTCTCATTTCAATTGGTATTCTGAAGGTAAAGGTTAGCCTGAAGCACTTTCTTTAGCTATTTTTCAGGATCCAAAACCCCCTAAGGACTAAGGATTGATGATGCTGACCTTTGCTGACCCTCATGACTTTAATCATCTACTCTGTCAACCTTTGCCTCAATTCTATACTGAATTTTCCTTTGCAAAAGCCTGTTCATGAATATGCACACACCACCCAAGTCAAGTCTCTTCATAAATATACAAGCACCCTTAGCTTGAAACTTCCTAGTTTTGGTGTTTGAGGAGACACTGCTTGGGAAAGGTACCTGGTATTTTCCTTACTTGCTCCTTTATTGGAGAGGACAGAACTGGGAAGGAATCCTTTCTTGTCCTGATAATAATAATAAAGTGTTACTATAGTAATATATCCCAAAGTCAAACCTGTATTTCTGAGCAGATCAGCAAAGGAAAGGGGTCACTATTGCCAAAATAATAAATCATTTCTTATCCCAGTCTTTGGCTTTATTGTGCCTCTTGGCTCTACATTCAGCAAGAAGCAAGCCCAGTTTTCATTTAACACTAGTAATGTGTTAAATTTGAACATATGTGGAAAAGGTCCACAAAAGCACAGAAAAGACTTTGAAGACCAGTGCCATGAGAGACATAAGTGGATCAACCCTAAGTGCCACAGCAAATGCTTTCAAAACATAACTGACAAAAGAATCAATGCTGGCAAAACCAAGAAAGAACCTGCAGCTGAACCTGAGCATGTTAATTGCCTGGTACAGTCACAGCAGCACCAACAATAAGCCAACATTCTCCAGAGCAATCTTCAGTTCAGTTCAGTCACTCAGTCGTGTCTGAATCTTTGCAACCCCATGAATCGCAGCATGCCAGGCCTCCCTGTCCATCACCAACTCCTGGACTTCACTCACCCTCACATCCATCGAGTCAGTCATGCCATCCAGCCATCTCATCCTCTGTTGACCCCTTCTCCTCCTGCCCCCAATCCCTCCCAGCATCAGAGTCTTTTCCAATGAGTCAACTCTTCGCATGAGGTGGCCAAAGTACTGGAGTTTCAGCTTTAGCATCATTCCCTCCAAAGAAATCCCAGGGCTGATCTCCTTCAGAATAGACTGGTTGGATATCCTTGCAGTCCACGGGACTCTCAAGAGTCTTCTCCAACACCACACTTCAAAAGCATCAATTCTTCAGTGCTCGGCCTTCTTCACAGTCCAACTCTCACATCCATACATGACCACAGGAAAAACCATAGCCTTGACTAGACGGAACTTTGTTGGCAAAGTAATGTCTCTGCTTTTGAATATGCTATCTAGGTTGGTCATAACTTTCCTTCCAAGGAGTAAGCGTCTTTTAATTTCCTGGTTGATCTTAAAAGGATCCAATTCTCATGACAAAATAGCCTTATGTGTATCCAGTCAAAGCAATCAAAAATTATCTTACATAAAAAGACCCAGGGAAACGACACACCTTGTGGACACAGTGTGGGAGGGAGAGGGTGCAATAAAATTGAGAAAGTAGCATGGAAACACATGCATTACCTTATGTAAAATAGATATCCAGTGGGACTTCACTGTGTGATGCAGGGAGTTCAAACTGGTGCTCTGTGACAACCTGGAGGGCTGGGATGGGGTGGGAGATGGGAGGGAGGTTCAAGAGGGACGGGACATGTGTATGTCTGTGGCTGATTTATGTTGATGAATGGCAGAAACTGGCACAATATTTTAAAGCAATTATCTTTCAATAAAAAGTACCCCCCCAAAAAAAAGACCCAGGGAAATATGACCTATAAACTGATTAACTCCCAAAGGAAAAGATAGTCAACAAGTGACAATCCTGAGAAGACGCACATGTAGGATTATCACACAGACTTTAAATCTGTTCCCCCATATAAGGACAAGTGGCCAGTTCATCCTAACAACCAATCAAAATTTGAACAGACTAAAAATAGACAAATCCTCTTGAATCCCCAAAAGAGAGGAAAATCACCATGAATCAGTGTCAGGGTAGGAAAACCTCAACTGTAATTGATGAATTGATGGAGGCTTGGTGTGGATAACTCTGAGAGTTAAAAAATCCAGGGGACCCAGTCACAGCATGTCCTTATCATTCAGTGAGATTCTCCTCTAGGAACTTAACCAGGTTCCTGTAGTAAATTTTGTAGAAAAATCCTTTTGGACTTCTGGCAGCAGAAGGAAAAGAAGTCACCCTAAAACGTAGGACGGTACTTTGTTCTTAACAAAGCCTCGGTTCAGTTCAGTTCAGTCGCTCAGTCGTGTCCGACTCTTTGTGACCCCATGAATCGCAGCACACCAGGCCTCCCTGTCCATCACCAACTCCCGGAGTTCATTCAGACTCACGTCCATCGAGTCAGTGATGCCATCCAGCCATCTCACCCTCTGTTGTCCCCTTCTCCTCCTGCCCCCAATCCCTCCCAGCATCAGAGTCTCTTCCGATGAGTCAACTCTTTGCATGAGGTGGCCAAAGTACTGGAGTTTCAGCTTTAGCATCATTCCCTCCAAAGAAATCCCAGGGCTGATCTCCTTCAGAATGGACTGGTTGGATCTCCTTGCAGTCCAAGGGACTCTCAAGAGTCTTCTCCAACACCACACTTCAAAAGCATCAATTCTTCAGTGCTTGGCCTTCTTCACAGTCCAACTCTCACATCCATACATGACCACAGGAAAAACCATAGCCTTGACTAGACGGACCTTTGTTGGCAAAGTAATGTCTCTGCTTTTGAATATGCTATCTAGGTTGGACATAACTTTCCTTACCCGCAGGTAATACAGCCTAACCTGCAGGTGTCATCAGAGCGGAACTGACCTGAGGAAAAGGAAACAACAACTCCAGTTCACTGGAGCCATCCTATCCCACCTATGGGGAGTTTGGGGGGAGCTGAGACACAGTTATGAAATTCACAGTCCAGACGCACAGACTCATTAAAAGACAGGGACCTAATCGTTGTACTAAAGAACAGTTCCCCTCCCCTACTCCTCACCACAACATTACGGAAAGCCTATTTGCAGCAGTTTCTTTTACCCAGTACATCATGTCTAATATCAAGAAAAAACTTATGAAATGTACCAAAAGGCAAAAAGTACAACTTGAAGAGACATAGCAAACATCAGAACTAGACATGGCATTGATGTTGGAATTATCAGACCAGGAATTTAAATGACTATAATAAATATGCTAAGAGCTCTAAAGGATAGCAGTATGCAAGAATAGATGGGCAATGTAGGCACAGTGATGGAAGTACTAAGAGCCCTCAAAATGCTAGAGATAAAAAAATCACTACAACAGAAATGAAGAATATCTTTGATGAGCTTATTGTCGATTTGACACAGTTGAGGAAAGAATCTCTGAGCCAGTGGACATAATAACAGAATCCTCAAAAACCAAAAAGCAAGGGGAATAAAGACAGAAAACAACAACACATAACAGGATATCCAAGGACTGTGGAACAATTATAAATGTGTAACTTTATGGGAAGAGTAAAAGGATAAGAAAGTGAAAAACAAAAGAAATATTTGGAACTATAATGACTGAGAATCTTCTCAGACTAATGTCAGATACAAACTGCACTTCCTGAGAGCTCAAACACCAAGACAAATGCCTTAAAACTACACCCAGGGATATTATTTTCAAAGTACAGAAATTAATAAACTCCAGAAAGAAGCCATACTTGTTTAGGGAAGAATAAACATAAGATTACAGTCACCCTCTCCTCAGAAATTATTCAAGCAAAAACAGAATGGAATAAAATAGCTTAACCATTTGAAGATTATAAACATCTCTTACAGTCAACCTCTATAAGGGTAAATATCATATGTACTTAAAATAAATTTAAGAGATGCAGTTGTCGGCAGACAAAAAAAAAAAAAAGACTAATTAGAAGTTTTAGAATGAAAATCTATTAGCTGAAACAGGAAATTCAGTAAATGAACTCCCTCATAGAACAGTGACAACAGGGGAAAAGTCGTTGTTTTGAAGATAGAGCAACAGAAATTTCCAATTAAAGGAATACTAGTTAAAATGCTTTAAAACATATCAAAGGCTTGGGACAAGTTTAGCAACAAAAGGCTTATCATTCATGCTATTAGAATCCTAGAAGGAGAGGAGAAAGAGATTGTGTGGGAAAAAATTATTTAAGTAATATCTAAAAATGTCCCACACTTGTTAAAAGATATTAATTCAGATATTTCAGAAGCTCATTAAACTTAAACAAGATAAACTCAAAGAATGCCATGCCAAGCTGCATCAAAATTAAACCATGGAAATCAAAGATAATGAATGAAATCTTAATTCATTACATGTAAGAAAACATGTTATGACTGAGATAATTGCAACTTTCTTGCCACAAACAGTGGAGGCTAGAAGACTACAGAATAGAAACTTTAAAAATGCTGAAAGAGTAGAAACCAGAATAGACAACCCAGAATTTTTATCCATCAAAAGGTTTTCCAGCAGTAAGGATAAAATGAATATATTCTAGGTGAAGCAAAACTAAGAAGTTGTTGTCAGAACTACTTTAAAATATGCAAAAGAAAGTTCTTCAAGATAAAGGGAAATGATACAAGGTAAACTGAACTTTGGGAATGAAAAAAAGAACAAGCAATAGAGTGAACACAAGGGAAAATATAAAGGACATATTTTCTTTCATTTTATTTAAAGTATGTATGGTGGATGAAAGGAAAATTAGACCATTTTGGTGTGATTTTCTATGTGTATAGATGAAAACACATAAAAACTTTCACATGAGAGCAAAGAACCTAAAACAAGAGTGCACATCTTCACATTTTGATTACAAATTCAGAAAAATTAACTGGTAAAATGCTTTCATCTAACTCACATTCCATGTTGCAATTTTCATAATGATATATTTTATAGCAATTGTACTTGCAATATCAGATCAATTTAAGATCACATGGTGCATGTAGTCACATCTCTTTAATCTCCTATAGTCTGGCAGCGTTTCTTTTCCTTGTATTGATATTTCATATATGGAAGGTTTACAGTATACTGGCCAATTATTTTATAGAGTGTGCTTCAATTTTGCTGTTTATCACCTTATTACTAAGATTTAAAATATGCACTTCCAGTTTCTGGAATCCTAGATAAATTATATTATGACTTTTAAAGGACATCTCTTGGGAGGCACCTGTTGCCTGTGTGTTCTTTGCTGGGGATGTTAATTTTGATCATCCAATCAGAGTGTTTTCTAGTGTCCCACTGAATAGTTATTTCTGTTTTGCAACTAATAAGCAATGTATAGGCAGATCTTTTGAGATTATGCAGCTATTCTGAATTTCATCAAACTTAGTTTCTTTTTTTTAAGTTTAGGTGGTTTATTGTAAACGCAATTACCCTAGTACTCCACCATACAGGCTAGCCCCATAGATTTAAAGTGTTTGCTCGGTTACTAAGTTGTGTCTGACTCTTTGTGACCCCATGGACTGTAGCCCACCAGGCTCCTCTGTCCACGGGATTGTCCAGACAAGAATACTGGACAATACAAGATTGTCCTCTTTCAGGGAATCTTTTCAACTGAGAGATTGAACCCACATCTGCATATCCTGTGTCTCCTGCATTGGCAGGCAGATTCTTTACCACTGAGCCACCTGGGAAATCCTCCTAGACTTAATAGTCATTCATGATTCTTGAAATCTTTAGAATCATAATTTCAAAATAATAATTTTCCAACTCTGCCACTTCTTCTATATTTATCAATCAGCATTCTATTGTAAGAAGAGACATTTACCTAAACTATCCAGCTAGTTTCTATTGCAGACTCAGAAATGTCTACCCTACTTTAAACAAACAGCACCAACAAAAATGACATGCTTGTGTTCTGGCCTGAGAGGAAATTCTCAGCTCATCTTGGACCTTCCCTCCACCCAGTCCTGGAACTAGCCATTTCTCTAAGAATATATGGTTTCTTAGGATGGGAAATGGTATTTATAAAACAGCATTAGGGTGCTAGGTATTCTCAATGCTGTTACGGCATCAGTATTTCTAGGTCTTATCAGTGGGCAGAGATAAGATACATACAGGGATTTTATTTTGCTTTGTTCCTCTAACCTGAGATTATTTAGCCAAAATATTGTGTTCAATAGCTACTTGAATTAGTTCTTTTCTCTACACACTCAGTTTGGCAATATTATTATTACTCATTTACAATACAGTGGGATTTATTTACTCTGTTTGCATTTATTTTATAATTTCTTCTCTTTAAATTTAGTTTTGAATGCTTAGAGTATGAAAATGATTCCCAAGTTAATCAAAAAGTATACTCAGAAAGGGGTTACTCCTGCTAACTTTCTCATTATTTATTCTCTAATCTAAACTCATAGGTTACCAGTCTCACGTGATTCTAGTTAACCATTTTGTGTTATTTTTTACAAAAATGAGTAGACTCATGTAGGTTTAATTTCTCCTTCTTTTACACACAAATGGAAAAATCCTACATATATATGTGTTCCTTACTCTTCTTAATATATTACATGTTACAAAATATAAAGAATAAAAAAGTTTTTCCCTACATAGTATGGCTTTTACACTGTATTTGGTAAATCATTTCAACCAGTTTTTACTCATTTTTTTTCACAACTTAACAGTACCCTTATGAGTGTATATATCATAGTTCACTCAACAATTTCACTGTGTTTGGATATTTAAGTGGTTTATATTTTCCAATTACAAATAATGCTTTAATGACTAACCTTGAAGAAAACCATTTTTGTATTGTTGGAGGCAAGTTTTTAATTTCCAGAAGAGGTATTGCTGAGTCTAAGGGCAAATCAATACATTGATTTTTAGACATTGCATGTTCATAGAGGTTGTACTGTTTTCTTCAGAGCAAACTGATTGACTATGTCCCTGCAGCTTTGCCAACACTGCCAACAGAATATGTCATCAAGCTTTCAGAATTGGTTTGCTATTTCAGTTCTCTTATAAGTAAAGATGAACATTTGTCCATGCATTTAAATATTTAAAAATTCTCTGCATGTATGCATGTATGTGTACTGCTGTGTGTGTGTCTCAGTTCAGTTTAGTTCAGTTCAGTCACTCTGTCATATCTGACTCTTTGGACCCCATGGACTGCAGCATGCCAGGCTTCCCTGTCCATCACCAACTCCCAGAGTTTACTCAAACTCATGTCCATTGAGTCAGTGATGCCGTCCAACCATCTCATCCTCTGTAATCCCCTTCTCCTCCCACCTTCAATCTTTCCCAGCATCAGGGTCTTTTCCAATGAGTCAGTTCTTATCAGGTGGCGAAGTATTGGAGTTTCAGCTTCAGCATCAGTCCTTCCAATGAACATTCAGGACTGATTTCCTTTAGGATGGACTTGTTTGACTCCTTGCAATCCAAGGGACTCTCAAAAGTCTTCTCCAACACCACAGTTCAAAAGCATCAACTCTATAGAGCTCGGCCTTCTTTATAGCCCAACTCTCACATCCATGCATGACCACTTGGAAAACCATCGCTTTGACTAGACAGGCCTCTGTTGGCAAAGTAATGTCTCTGCTTTTTAATATGCTGTCTAGCTTGGTCATAACTTTTCCTCCAAGAGCAAGTGTCTTTTAATTTCATGGCTGCAGTCACCATCTGCAGTGATTTTGGAGCCCCCAAAAATAGTTTGTCACTATTTCCAGTGTTTCCTGATCTATTTGCCATGAAGTGATAAGACCAGATGCAATGATCTTTGTTTTCTGAATATTGAAGCTTTAAGCAACTTTTTTTTAAGCCAACTTTTTCACTTTCCTCTTTCACTTTGATGAAGAGGCTCTTTAGTTCTTCTTCACTTTCTGCCATAAGGGTGATGTCATCTGTATATCTGAGGTATTGATATTTCTCCCAGCAGTCTTGATTCCAGCTTGTGCTTCTTCCAGTCCAGCATTTCCCATGATGTACTCTGCATAGAAGTTAAATAAGCAGGGTGACAGTATACAGCCTTGACGCACTCCTTTTCCTATTTGGAACCAGTCTGTTGTTCCATGTCCAGTTCTAACTGTTGCTTCCTGACCTGCATACAGATTTCTCAAGAGGCAGGTCAGGTGGTCTGGTATTCCCATCTCTTGAAGAATTTTCCACAGTTTATTGTGATCCACACAGTCAAAGGCTTTGGCATAGTCAATAAAGCAGAAAAGATGTTCTTTTTCTGGAACTCTCTTGCTTTTTCCATGATCCAGCGGATGTTGGAAATTTGATCTCTGGTTCCTTTGCCTTTTCTAAATCCAGCTTGAACATCAGGAAGTTCATGGTTCACATACTGCTGAAGCCTGGCTTGGAGAATTTTGAGCATTACTTTACTAGCATGTGAGATGAGTGCAATTGTGTGGTAATTTGAGCATTCTTTGGCATTGCCTTTATTTGGGATTGGAATGAAAACTGACCTTTTCCAGTCCTGTGGCCACTGCTGAGTTTTGCAGCATCACCTTTTAGGATTTGAAATAGCTCAACTGGAATTCCATCACCTCTGCTATCTTTGTTCATAGTGATGGTTCCTAAGGCACACTTCATGTGCATGTCTATGTATGATTATAAGTCTATTCTTGCCAGTTTCCCATTTTCCTTTCAAGATTTTTTTCTCACATTTATTTATTTTTAATTGTATTGAATATTTTAACTCTGTCTGGAGGAGTAACCCCACGACCGATGCCAGGGGCGGTGGCTGGGAGGACCAACCCCATGTCCAAGGAGCTGTGGCTGTGCGGGCGCAGGAGGGCCTAGAGGAGCTATCCCACGTTGAAGGTCAGGAAGGGTGGTGGTGAGGATATACCCCTCATCCAAGATAAGGAGCAGAGGCTGTGCTTTGCTGGAGCAGCCATGAAGAGATACCCAATACCCAAGGTAAGAGAAACCCAAGTAGGACGGTAGGTGTTGCAAGAAAGCATCAGAGGGCAGACACACTGAAACCATAATCACAGAAAACTAGTCAATCTAATCACACTAGGACCACAGCCTTGTCTAACTCAATGAAACTAAGCCATGCCCATGGGGCAACCCAAGTTGGGCGGGTCATGGTGGAGAGATCTGACAGAATGTGGTCCACTGGAGAAGGGAACGGCAAACCACTTCAGTATTCTTGCCTTGAGAACCCCATGAACAGTAGGAAAAGGCAAAATGAAAGGATACTGAGAGAGGAACCCCCCAGGTCAGTAGGTGCCCAATACACTACTGAAGATCAGTGGAGAAATAACTCCAGAAAGAATGAAGGGATGGAGCCAAAGCAAAAAGAATACCCAGCTGTGGATGTGACTGGTAATAGAAGCAAGGTCCGATGCTGTAAAGAGCAATATTGCATAGGAACCTGGAATGTCAGGTCCATGAATCAAGGAAAATTAGAAGTGGTCAAACAAGAGATGGCAAGAGTGAATGTTGACATTCTAGGAATCAGCGAACTAAAATGGACTGGAATGGGTGAATTTAACTCAGATGATATTATACCTACTACTGCGGGCAGGAATCCCTCAGAAGAAATGCAGTAGCCATCATGGTCAACAAAAAAGTCCAAAATGCAGTATTTGGATGCAATCTCAAAAATGACAGAATGATCTCTGTTCATTTCCAAAGCAAACCATTCAATATCACAGTAATCCAAGTCTATGCCCCAACCAGTAATGCTGAAGAAGCTGAAGTTGAATGGTTCTATGAAGACCTACAAGACCTCTTAGAACTAACACCCAAAAAAGATGTCCTTTTCATTATAGGGGACTGGAATGCAAAAGTAGGAAGTCAAGAAACACCTGGAGTAACAGGCAAATTTGGCCTTGGAATATGGAATGAAGCAGGGCAAAGACTAATAGAGTTTTGCAAGAAAATGCACTGGTCATAACAAACACCCTCTTCCATCAACACAAGAGAAGACTTTACACATGGACATCATCAGATGGTCAATATCAAAATCAGATTGATTATATTCTTTGCAGCCAAAGATGGAGAAGCTCTATACAGTCAGCAAAAACAAGACCAGGAGCTGACTGTGGCTCAGATCATGAACTCCTTATTGCCAAATTCAGACTTAAATTGAAGAAAGTAGGGGAAACCACTAGACCATTCAGGTATGACCTAAGTCAAATCCCTTATGATTATACAATGGACGTGAGAAACAGATTTAAGGGCCTAGATCTGATAGATAGAGTGCCTGATGAACTATGGAATGAGGTTCGTGACATTGTACAGGAGACAGGGATCAAGACCATCCCCATGGTAAAGAAATGCAAAAAAGCAAAATGGCTGTCTGGGAACTTACAAATAGCTGTGAAAAGACAGGAAATGAAAAGCAAAGGAGAAAAGCAAAGATATAAACATCTGAATGCGGAGTTACAAAGAATAGCAAGAAGAGATAAGAAAGCCTTCCTCAGCAATCAATGCAAAGAAATAGAGGAAAACAACAGAATGGGAAAGACTAGAGATCTCTTCAAGAAAATCAGAGATACCAAGGGAACATTTCATGCAAAGATGAGCACAATAAAGGACAGAAATGGTATGGATCTAACAGAAGCAGAGGATATTACGAAGAGGTGGCAAGAATACACAGAAGAACTATACAAAAAAGATCTTCACAACCCAGATCATCACGATGGTGTGATCAGTGACCTAGAGCCAGACATCCTGGAATGTAAAGTCAAGTGGGCCTTAGAAAGCATCACTAGGAACAAAGCTAGTGGAGCTGATGGAATTCCAGTTGAGCTATTTCAAATCCTGAAAGATGATGCTGTGAAAGTGCTACACCCAACATGCTATTGTCACCCTGCTTATTTAACTTCTATGCAGAGTACATCATGAGAAACGCTGTACTGGAAGAAGCATAAGCTGGAATCAAGATTGCTGGGAGAAATATCAATAACCTCAGATATGCAGATGACACCACCCCTATGGCAGAAATTGAAGAGGAACTAAAAAGCCCCTTGGTGAAAGTGAAAGTGGAGAATGAAAAAGTTGGCTTAAAGCTCAATATCCAGAAAATGAAGATCATGGCATCTGGTCCCATCACTTCATGGGAAATAGATGGGGAAACAGTGGAAACAGTGTCAGACTTTATTTTTGGGTGCTCCAAAATCACTGCAGATGGTGACTGCAGCCATGAAATTAAAAGATGCTTACTCCTTGGAAGGAAAGTTATGACCAACCTAGATAGCATATTCAAAAGCAGAGACATTACTTTGCCAACAAATGTTCGTCTAGTCAAGGCTATGGTTTTCCAGTGGTCATGTATGGATGTGAGAGTTGGACTGTGAAGAAGGCTGAGCGCTGAAGCATTGAATATTTTGAACTGTGGTGTTGGAGAAGACCCTTGAGAGTCCTTGGACTGCAAAGAGATCCAACCAGTCCATTCTAAAGATCAGCCCTGGGATTTCTTTGGAAGGACTGATGCTAAAGCTGAAACTCCAGTACTTTGGCCACCTCATGCGAAGAGTTGACTCATTGGAAAAGACTCTGATGCTGGGAGGGACTGGGGGCAAAGGGAGAAGGGGACGACAGAGGATGAGATTGCTGGATGGCATCACTGAGTCATTGGACATGAGTCTGGGTGAACTCCGGGAGTTGGTGATGGACAGGGAGGCCTGGCGTGCTGCGATTCATGGGGTCGCAAAGTCGGACACGACTGAGTGACTGAACTGAACTGAAGTGATGTATGTTTTAAATATATTTTTCCAGTTTGTCTTTTGCCTTTTGATTTCACTTATTATGTGTATTCTTAACAAATACATTTATTATAAATTTTTATACATTTATTTATATTCATATTTATATTATATGAACAGAAATATCTATAAGGGCTCTCCAGGTGGCTCAGTGGTAAAGAACCGACCTGCCAATGTAGGAGGTATGTGTTCAGTCCCTTGATTGGGAAGATCTCCTGGAGAAGGAAATGGCAGTCAACTCCAGTATTCTTCCATAAGAAATCTCATGGACAGAGGAGCATAGTAAGTTAGAGTCCATGGGGTTGCAGAGAGTCGATCATGACTGACAAACTGAACACACACACACACAAATATCGATAAAGTCTAAAATAATAATATTTTTCTATTGAATATTAATATTGATACATAGTTAAAAAATCTTTCTCTAGATTCATAAAAGATTTTCCTTTTTTGATATACTCTCAGATTTTATTTGGCTTTGCTGAATTTGGCAGTTTCGAGGAGTATTGGTTGGATGTTGTCAAGATGTTCCTCTACTCAGTTCAGTACAGTTCAGTCGCTCAGTCATGTCTGACTCTTTGTGACCCCATGAATTGCAGCACACCAGGCCTCCCTGTCCATCACCATCTCCCGGAGTTCACTCAGACTCACGTCCATGGAGTCAGTGATGCCATCCAGCCATCTCATCCTCTGTCATCTCCTTTTCCTCCTGCCCCCAATCTCTCCCAGCATCAGAGTCTTTTCCAATGAGTCAGCTCTTCGCATGAGGTGGCCAAAGTACTGGAGTTTCAGCCTTAGCATCATTCCTTCTAAAGAATACCCAGGACTGATCTCCTTCAGAATGGACTGGTTGGATCTCCTTGCAGTCCATGGGACTTTCAAGAGTCTTCTCCAACACCACACTTCAAAAGCATCAATTCTTTGGCGCTCAGCTTTCTTCACAGTCCAACTCTCACATCCATACTTGACCACAGGAAAAACCATAGCCTTGACTAGACAGACCTTTGTTGGCAAAGTAATGTCTTTGCTTTTGAATATGCTATCTAGGTTGGTCATAACTTTCCTTCCAAGGAGTAAGCGTCTTTTAATTTCATGGCTGCAGTCACCATATGCAGTGATTTTGGAGCCCCCAAAAAATAAAGTCTGACACTGTTTCCACTGTTTCCCCATTTATTTCCCATGAAGTGATGGCATCAGAAGCCATGATCTTAGTTTTCTGAATGTTGAGCTTTTGCCAACTTAAAGCTCTCCTCTTTCACTTTCATCAGAGGCTTTTTAGTTCCTCTTCACTTTCTACCATAAGGGAGGTGTCATCTGCATATCTGAGGTGATTGATATTTCTCCCGGCAATCTTGATTCCGGCTTGTGCTTCTTCCAGCCCAGCGTTTCTCATGATGTACTCTGCATAGAAGTTAAATAAGCAGGGTGACAATATACAGCCTTGACGTACTCCTTTTCCTATTTGGAACCAGTCTGTTGTTCCATGTCCAGTTCTAACTGTTGCTTCCTGACCTGCATACAGGTTTCTCAAGAGGCAGGCCAGGTGGTCTGTTATTCCCATCTCTTTTAGAATTTTCCACAGTTTATTGTGATCCACACAGTCAAAGGCTTTGGCATAGTCAATAAAGCAGAAAAGATGTTTTTTCTGGAACTCTCTTGCTTTTTACATGATCCAGCAGATGTTGGAAATTTGATTTCTGGTTCCTCTGCCTTTTCTAAAACCAGCTGGAACATCTGGAAGTTCACTGTTCACGTATTGTTGAAGCCTGGTTTGGAGAATTTTGAGCATTACTTTACTAGCGTGTGAGATGAGTTTAACATTTTTCTCATATTTTAATTTTGTTGGTTTTAAGGAGGAAGAATAGAGAGATCATGTATCACTTTAATCTCTTTACACCATATTGTTTCAGCATGAATTACCAGTGTAATTCATGATTGCCAGGCTGAAGTACTACTGGTTGGATTTCTCCACTGTCAGTTACTCTTTGCTCCCTTTCTATAGATTTTTTCCCTCTTCCAAGAGTATAGTGTTTGAAAACAGTTGTTTAAGTAGTGGAAGTAGGGATTTATGCTCCCTCTCCTTGAGCATAGAGTGTCAACATAGATTATTTAGAATTCTTCTGCACAGGCGATATGACTATTCTCTCCCATATCTTTGTTTACTCAATTATTTATACATATAAGTAAGGAATTATGGATATTCATTTTATATTTTGTGTTATTATCCAGTATTATTTTATATTTTTTTCTCAGATTGTTCTACCATTGGGAGCTATTTAAGTTGGCTCCTGTGTACCTCTGACATACCCATGATTATGGGTTTCTATTTTTTAGCACTCTGTACTTTCTGATGGAACAAGATGCTCCGGGTCCATCTTATATTTTCTTGCAGCAGTTTCAAAATCATTCATTTGATTTATTTTTATTGAATAATAATTTTAGAAACCAAGATCTCTCCCTTAGAAACGAGGTGTGCTCATTGCTTCGTGGTGCCATTGCTTCTAGCCCTTTGAGTGACAGACTAAGGAAATCTATATGTGTGTGATTCAATTTTTTATTAAGATATTTTTAGAACAGTTTAAGGTTCACAACAAAATTAAAAGGACAGCACAGAGAGTTTTTGTATAGGCCTTGCTCCCATACACACTCAGCCTTTACCCATTATCAAATCCCACACCAAAGTGGTATTATGTATGTTACAATTGATGAACCTACACTAACACATCACAATCACCTAAATGGTGGGAGGAAATGGTGACCCACTCTAACATTCTTGCCTAGACAATCCCATGGACAGAGGAGCCTGGCAGGCTGCAGTCCACGGAGTTTCACAGAGTTGGACACAACTGAGCACACACATACTAGTCACCTAAAGGCCATACTTTACATTAGCATTCACCCTTGATGTTGTACTGTCAGTTTAGACAAACATATAACGACATGTATCCAATTACCATGATATCATACAGAGTATCTTCCTTGCCCTAAAATCCTCTGTGCTCTGCCTAATCATCCCTGCTCATCCCAAACCCCCTGGCAACAACTAATATTTTTAGCAGCTCCAATGTTTTGTCTTCTCAAGAATGCCATGTATTGAAATCATACAGAACTTAGACTTTACATATTGACAGCTTACACTCAGATGGTGCTTGCAGCCATGAAATTAAAAGAACACTTATTCCTTGAAAGGAAAGTTATGACCAACGTAGATAGCATATTGAAAAGCAGAGACATTACTTTGCCAACAGAGGCCCGTCTAGTCAAGGCTATGGTTTTTCCAGTAGTTATGTATGGATGTGAGAGTTAGACTGTGAAGAAGGCTGAGCACTGAAGAATTGATGCTTTTGAACTGTGGTGTGGGAGAAGACTCTTGAGAATCCCTTGGACTCCAAGGAGATCAAACCAGTCCATTCTGAAGGAGATCAGTCCTGGGTGTTCATCTGAAGGACTGAAGAAGCTGAAACTCCAATACTTTGGCCACTTGATGTAAAGAGCTGACTCACTGGGAAAGACCCTGATGGGGAAAAATTGAGGGCAGAAGGAGAAGGGGACAACAGAGAATGAGATGGTTGGATGGCATCACTGACTCAATGGACATGAGTTTCAGTGCACTTCAGGAGTTGGTGATGGACAGGGAGGCCTGGTGTGCTGCGGTTCATGGGTTCGCAGAGAGTCAGACACGACTGAGCCACTGAGCTGAACTGAACTGAAGGAGTACAATTGCTGTTGGATTGTATAGTAAGAGTATGATCAGTTTTGTAAGAAACATTTAATGAGAATTCCTATTGTTCTACATCCTTGCCAGCATCTGAGGTTATCTGTACTCTGTATTTGGGCCATTCTAATAAGCGAGTGGTGATATCTCATTAATGTCTAAATTTATATTTTTCCTTACAACATATGATGGGGAACATCTTTCTATTTCCTTGTCATTTGTTTGTCTTCATTGTGAGATGTCAGTCTTTGGCCCATCTCTTTTTTTCCCTTAAAAGATGAAAGACATGAAGCTTATTTTTTTTAATGAGCAATTTATCATATAGATGAAATGACAAATTCTAGAGTTTTAGCTCATTTTTTATTTGAATTATTTTATTAATACTAATTTTTAAGAGTTTTTGTATAGTTTGGATAACAATCCTCTATCAGATGTGTGTTTTGGAAATATTTTCTCCAAGTGTATAGATTGTCTTCTAATTGTATTAACATTGTCTTTTGCAAAGCAGAAAATTTAATTTCAATAAAGTTCAACTTACCAATTATTTTTCTCATATATTGTTCTTTTGGCATTCTATCTAAAAAGGCATATGCAAGGTTATGGCTCAGTTGGTAAAGAATCTGCCTGCAATGCGGAGACCTGGATTCCATCCCTGGGTTGGGAAGCTCCCCTGGAGAAAAGAACAGCTACCCACTCCAGAACTCTGGCCCAGAGAATTCCTTGAACTATACAGCCCATGGGATTGCAAAGAGTTGGACACGACTGAGCAGCTTCCACTTTAAGGTCATCTAAGCTTACTTCTGGAGAAGGCAATGCCAACCCACACCAGTACTCTTGCCTGGAAAATCCCATGGACAGAGGAGCCTGTTAGGTTGCAATCCACAGGGTCGCTAAGAGTCAGACACGAATGAGCGACCTCACTTTCACTTTTCACTTTCATGCATTGGAGAAGGGAACGGCAATCCACTCCAGTGTTCTTGCCTAGAGAATCCCAGGGACGGGGGAGCCTGGTGGGCTGCAGTCTATGGGGTCACACAGAGTCGGACACGACTGAAGTGACTTAGCAGCAGCAGCAGCAGCAGCAAGCTTATTTCTATGTTATTCTTCAGAAGTTTTCTCATTTTGTGTTTTACATGTAGATCTCTAATCCATCTTGAGCTAATTTTTGTGAAGTGTGTAAGTCTGTGTCTAGATTCATATTTTGGCATGTGGATGTCCAGTTGCTTCAGCACCATTTGTTGAAAAGACTATCTTAGCCCCACTGTTTTGACTTTGCTTCTTTGTCAATCTGTGATTCAATTTTGAAAGAAATATATCTTAGGTCATTTTGTGTAAACAATATCCTGAAATAGAAAGATGTCCCATGTTAATTTTCTTCTATTTGCAAAAAATAAAAACAAATACAAAACTAGGTAAATCAGTATTTTCCTTATGTTATTCACCCCTCCTCCCCCAAAATTAGAATGTAACTATGTACTGGAACTAATAAAATTCTGAAACTATAATCCATAACCATGGATATTTAAATGGCTAAACTGATTAAATCATTATTACTGACCACAATTTATCTAAAATAAACAATTCTCCTGAAATTTAATGTAGAAAAATAAGCAAATACAAATAACATTCCACTTATAGCTTTTTATTAGTTTAATTTTTCAGAAGACTTTACTTGACAAAGGGTATGATAATAAAATGTTTGAAAAACACACATTATTTTAAAGAGCTTAAGCTATTCTGTACTCTCAACAGATCTCTTTTAAAACTTTACTTTGCTTATATCTTTTTTCTCCTGGGAGACCACTGAACCTCTTAAAGCTATAATTATGGCATATTTAACTAGTTGTATAATTTAATGTATTATTTATATATATTTAGCTAGATGTATAATTCTCTAATGTGAACATAATGAAAAAATTTCCTTAATTTTTATGTGAAATGAAACTATATTCCTTGTAAAATTTGAAATATATCATTTATAATCCTGTCATCTACTGGTATTGTCTCTCAATTTAATTAAAGACAGAAGAAAAGTCCCCAAACTATATGTTTTAGACAATTGTCTTGGAAGGAAATCAATGTCTTAAAAATGAGCTTCAGAGTAGGAGGTAAATATCAATAAATCCTTTTCCTTTTTTATTCTCAATATAAACTGGGGCAAATTTGACTACTGTTCTGGCAAACAGGAATCAACATTATTTTCCAAATGAAAAGGCACATCTTCCTGCTAACCTCTCTGAGTAGATACATTACTATCTAGTAACCTACTCCAGTCAGCTCAGGGTATGGAAGAATATGAATCCTTGGAAGCACTTCATTTCATGACGATGTTCAGCATTTGGGTCCTAGTTTACCGACATCCCCAAAGTGTAAATAACAGCATAAAAAGGACTGTAGGAGATTTTAAAGACAAACAAAACATTTAGACTGACCCTATTTCATAGTCTTTTGGGAAACAAATAATGGAAAAAAGTCAGTGACAAAAATCTGAGCAGTGAAAAGTTGGAAGTGGTGAATTATGGATGTGGATACCATTGAAACCAAGTACCCCTAAAACTGAGTACCTCTGCTGAATTTATGATTATGTATCCAAAACTCCACTCCCTTTCTTTTCCTGAACTTATTCCCCCAAGACTGAGGAGTATAAAAGAAAAAGAGAAATCGAAACCATGTGCAAGTCTCTCTGTCCCTGTTCTTTGAAGTAAAATGCTTTTGCTTTAGTCTCCCAGGCCTCCCTTGAGTCTCAAAAGGGTGGTTCAAGTGTTAATTATCGGAAAATTTGGAGAAGTAGAAACAAAGAATAGCTCTTGAGCTGGGATACTGGTTACAATTTAGGCTATAAAACAGCCACAGTAGAATCATGAAACTCACAGTTCCCTGAAAGATATAGATAAAGGCTTGGCGTACATTCCTGAGTTGTTTTTACATGAAGCAGATGACCACCAGATGAAAATTGCTGACAAAAATCACATAGACCCCAGACTGGTTGAAACCAGAAGGTGAATGATGCCTGAAGCTTCACCTTGATGCCAACTCATCTGAGAAGTGTGCATGAACTGATCATACACCCTGCAGACACCTCCCTCACACTGTCTATAAAACCTCTTCCCTGAAAATCGTCAGGAAGTTTGGGTCTTTTGAGCATGAGCTTCCCATTCTCCTTGTGTGGCACCCTGAAGTAAATCTTATATTTTCTTTCCCCACAACCTGGTGTTGGTAGATCAGCTTTACTGCACTTGGACAGTAAAGCACACTTGGGCTTCAGTAACACCCAGTGTGCTGGGTAACACTTCAGTGTGTGTGCTTCAGTAACACCACCACCAAAATTTTCCCCTCCAATGAAGATATATTTTGGTTCTTCATCTTTCTTCATACATACACCTTTCTCTCTAAAAAACAACAAAAACTTTCACTCTCTGTTGTCCTTGATATCTATCGTTCTGTTCTTCCTGTCTCTAAGAAATGAAGGAAAGTTGGAGGGACATCTCACTTTCAAGCAAAAGCAGACAGCCTTTCTAGACTGCTGCTTTGAATCAGAAAGTTACACAGATGTGATTTCTGCTTTTCTAAGTGGCATTTGGAAAAAGAAACAGAAAATATAAAGTGAGGTACTTTCAGACTCTCCTTAATGTGCTTAGATTCCCAAGGGATTCTAATTCACCTGAATCCAGTGAACCTGCTTTTCTTAATTTAGGATATCTGTAGCCACTTTAATAAGAGGCTCCCCATCATCACTGACAAGTAGTTTCCTCTTCTGCAATCAGTGTAGAGACTAGAAGTTTCTTGTCCCCAAAGACTATGTTTTAGAGACATTAAATGTTTCCCTTTGTTTCTTACAGTTACCCTTTTAAAGAAATGTCTTACAACATAGTCAGTCTTCTAGCAATTGTATTAAAGGATTGCCTTTGATATGTGTAGATCCACAAACAATGACGAACAGAAAAAGTAACCACAGAATTTACTGAGTGGGTATCACATGTATTTAAAGGTGAAAGTGAGAGCAACTCAGTCATATACGATTCTTTGTGACCCACTAGACTATAGAGTCCATGGAATTCTCCAGGTGTAAACACTGGAGTGGGTAGCGTTTCTCTTCTCCCGGGATCTTCCCAACCCAAGAATCAAATTGGTTTCACCTGCATTGCAGGAGGATCCTTTACCAACTGAGCTTCCCAGTTCAGTTCACTTCACTTCAGTTGCTAAGTTATGTCAGACTATTTGCAACCCCATGGACCAGCATGCCAGGCCTCCCTGTCCATCACCAACTCCCAGAGTCTACTGAAACTCATGTCCATTGAGTCAGTGATGCCATCCAACAATCTCATCCCCTTCCCCTCCTGCCTCCAATCTTTCCCAGCATCAGGGTCTTTTCAAATGAGTCAGTTCTCATCAGGTGGTGAAAGTATTGGAGTTTCAGCTTCAGCATCAGTCCTTCTAATGAGTATTCAGGGCTGATTTCATTTAAGATGGACTGGTTGGATCTCCTTGGAATCCAAGGACTCTCAAAAGTCTTCTCCAACCCACAGTTCAAAAGCATCAATTATTCGGTGCTCAGCTTTCTTTATAGTCCAAATCTCACACCCATACATGACTACTGAAAAAACCATAGTTTTGACTAGATGGATCTTTGTTGGCAAAGTGATGTCTCTGCTTTTTAATATGCTGTCTAGGTTGGTCATAACTTTCCTTCCAAGGAGTAAGCATCTTTTAATTTCATGGCTACAGTCACCATCTGCAGTGATTTTGGAGCCCAAAAAAATAAAGTCTGTCACTGTTTCCCCATCTATTTGCCATGAAGTGATGGGACTGGATGCCATGATCTTATTTTTCTGAATGTTGAAGCTTTAAGCCAACTTTTTCACTCTCCTCTTTCACTTTCATCAAGAGGCTCTTTAGTTCTTCTTTGCTTTCTGCCATAAGAGTGGTATTATCTGCATATCTGAGGTTATTGATATTTCTCATGGAAATCTTGATTCCAGCTTCTGCTTCCTCCAGCCCAGTGTTTCTCATGATGTACTCTGCATATAAGGTAAATAAGCAGGGTGACAATATACAGCCTTGATGTACTCCTTTCTCTATTTGGAACCTGTCTGTTTTTCCACGTCCAGTCTAACTGTTGCTTCTTGACCTGCATACAGATTTCTCAGGAAGAAGAACAGGTGGTCTGGTCTTCCCACCTCTTTAAGAATTTTCCACTGTTTGTTACGATCCAGTCAAAGGCTTTGGCATAGTCAATAAAGCAGAAATAGATGTTTTTCTGGAACTCTCTTGCTTTTTTGATGATCCAACAGATGTTGGCAATTTTGTCTTTGGTTCCTCTGCCTTTTCTAAATCCGGCTCGAACATCTGGAAGTTCATGGTTCACGTACTGTTGAAATATGACTTGGAGAATTTTGAGCATTACTTTGCTAGCGTGTGAGATGAGTGCAACTGAGCTTTTACTTCCTACCAATAATATGCATAGTGATCTAGCCAGCTGTCACAGACCTCCATTTTTTCCCTCTTAACCCCACAGCTATTTCAGGTTGTTTATATCTAGAATTTTCTTGCTCTTTACCTCATTCTTCTTTCTCATCACCTGTATTTTCTTGTTTCTGAGGAAGCAAGATTGTATCTGGACTGGTTCCCAAGTGTCATTTGCTGATACTAAGTCAAATTTCCTTTCTGTCTTGTTTAGGAGGATGTGGAATATATAGAATGAGTTAATGTTTTCCTAATAGCAAATATACTATGTAAAATATTATATTTGTTATGAGCAGATTCACACATTACATTTTTAAATGTAACTTTAGTTGTAAATAATGCAACTAAAATTAAAATATATAATAAGCTGATTAAAAAAAAAGAGTGGAATTAATTATATTTCCAAGTACTAACCAAAAGTTAGTTGCATTGAACAAAATATAATTCAAGGGGAAATCTATTAACAGAAACTCATAGACATATATTAATAAAAAATCTGTGATATGAAACATACATTATACATTTTTCAGACCAAAAAGGAAATTTTCACAATTGTTTTTGAAAATCGGTATCGTAGACTCCATGTTCACTGACTAGAATTCACTGAAGTTAGAACTCAAAACAAATGTTGACTAAAATATATTTGGATGCTAAACTTTCAATTTTAAATAATTTATAACCTCAGGCAGATATCAGAAAGAAATTTTAAAATATGTAGACCGTGAAGTAAAAAAAGTCCAAAATTCTACATGGAAAAAATTAAATACTAAGTGTATTTAATGAACAAAGCTTTTAATTCTCGGGTAGACCTATAATTGGGAGAAGGCAATGGCACCCCACTCCAGTACTGTTGCCCGGAAAATCCCATGGATGGAGGAGCCTGGTAGGCTGCAGTCCATGGGGTCGCACAGAGTTGGACACGACTGAAGCGACTTAGCAGCAACAGCAGACTTATAGTCAGCAATAAATTATATCCATATCATCACTGTAAGGAAATAATTGTTACTTAAATTGGTAATTGAAATATAAATAAATAAAAGCAAGATAGGTCACTTCCCTATGATTTTTCAGTGGATTGAAAAGTTGATTAATAAAACTGGCAAGTCTGATTAAGAATCAATGCCTTTGACTTTGTAGAACCTGCATTCTAAAGTGGATTCTGCAAAGTAGTAGTAAGTGAAGTCAGTTCTAAAGTAGTAGTAAGAAAAGTAGGTTCTAAAGTAGCAGTAAATAAAATAGGTTCTAAAGTAGCAGTAAATAAGGTAGGTCTAAAGTAGTAGTAAATAAAACATATATCTGGTAAGCAAGTACTTGGCTTACCTGCACTCCTCCTCACCCTAACTCCTCATAGCCCTTGCCCTTGGACAAGCACGGGGAGAGTGGAAGAGCAAAGTAATTGTCTTTGTCTCATCAGTTTCATGTGAAGTTTATTTGACATTATTTTACAGCAGGTACTTGTTTTGAAAGTACCTTTAATTCTTTCTACCTGTATTTCAGAATGTGGGGTTGCCATAAGCTCTGCAGTTCTCTACTGAATAGCCAATCCCTCAAAATACTCAACATTCAAAAAACTAAGATCATGTCATCTGGTCCCATAAATTCATGGCAAACAGATAGGGAAACAATGGAAATATTGACAGACTTTATTTTCTTGGACTCCAGAATCACTGCAGATGTTGACAGCAGCCATGATATTAAAAGACGCTTGCTCCTTGGAAGAAAAGCTATCACAAACCTAGACAATGCATTAAAAATCAGAGACATTACTTTGCCAACAAATGCCTGTCTAGTCAAAGCTATGGTTTTTCCAGTAGTCATGCATGGATGTGAGCATTGGACCATAAAGAAAGCTGAGCACCAAAGAATTGATGCTTTTGAACTGCGGTGTTGGAGAAGGCTTTTGAGAGTCCCTTGAACAGCAAGGATTTCAAACCAGTCAATTCTCAACAAAATCAGTTCTGAATATCCATTGGAAGGACTGATGCTGAAGCTGAAGTTCCAATATTTGGCCACCTGATGCAAAGAGCTGACTCATTAGAAAAGACCTTGATGCTGGGAAAGTTTTAAGGGAGGAGAAGGGGACAACAGAGGATGAGATGGTTGAATGGCATCATTGACTCAATGGATATGAGTTTGAGCAAGCTCCAGGAGATGGTAAAGGACAGGGAAACCGGATGTGCTGAAGTCCACAAAGAGTTGGACAGCAACTGAGCAACTGATCAACAACAAAAAATGCACCCAGATCATTCCTCTCTTGCCATTCAAGTAAAGGATACTGGGGCCAAGTGTTAGGGCAGCACAGCACACTACGTGATGTGCAACTGTACTCTCCAGGAAGCTGTTGTTGCCAGGTTGCAACAGAGGAAATACGGCATTGGAGCTGATGCTAAGTGCCACTTTTACAGTCATCGTACAGAGTAATTTTAGGTTGTGGAAGCTCATAATGTAATAGAGAACAAACCTGACTCCATATTGAATCTATTGCTTTAACTCTAACCCTTGGGCTCTGTTGCCTGTGCTTTATCATGCTGGCTCTGCACCTTTTGTAAAAGAATGTTGGCTAAAGCCTGAAATATACATGATAGCCCTTTTGCAAGTCTTTGCATCCATGGGTGAGCTTGAGAGGTGTAACACTTTCCCATTCTTATACAGTTGCAGAACAGAGAAGAACATCTGTGTTGATGAAGGTTTACAGGAACATCATGACCAGACTTGCATAGACAGCTGTAAAACCAGAGGATTCTGCTTTTATCCCTGCAGGGGTCTGGCTGGCATCAAGAAATCTGCAACAATGAGCACCATCCCTTGCCTCTACACCTCACCTCTTGATTTACTGGCCATCTTGCATTGAGCAGTATGAGCTTGGACTCAATAATCATAGTTCTTCAATGGTCTTGTATTTTGTATGTCTTCTTTTTTTCCCTTCAACTTATTCTATTATTTTTATTTCATTATATTTTACTGAAGTGTTTGTCTGCTACTAAATGCAAACTAAACAAAACAAAACTGGTCCCTTACCCCAGGTAATTTGAGACACACTGCTTCAGTACATCTGATGGTTTTTCTAGCAATATTTGTAGATTCTTTTAAAAAACCCAAGGTGGGGGCAAATGCCTAGCATCTTCTAAGTGAAATAGCAGCTTCAATTGCAAATACGTGTGACCTACTGCTTACTTGGGGGCACCCAGAACTCCCTTTCCACTCTCAATGACACTTCTCAGCCTTCACCTTTCATAGGAGCCTTCATTCACACAACAAATCTGTTGCTGCAGGCCTTGCTCTGGGTACCAGAATTCATCAGTGAATAAGGCAGATGTGGCCTTAACCTCAGAGACTTTACTTCAGTAGCGATATTAGCCCCCTGATACCACTACCCTTAGAGTCTCCTTTTCCACCTAGTTTCCAAAATCTGCTCTCAGAAAAGACACTGATATTGATCTTAGTTTTAAAAATAATCAAAGTGTTACTCTCCTCAAGGATGGCTCTGGCAAATCATTACTTCTAACTATGGGATGAGAGGTTGAGCTGTTAGGTTAGTGAGGTTCAGGATGAGGTGGGGAGAGTGTCTTGCTAAAAGGAAATAACAGCACACACACAAGTTCAATTTATTTGGACTAAGCCCAGAGTCACTCCTTCCTCCCCTAAATTATATCTCTCAGCATTCACCTCAAACTCAAGGACCATGGCCTTAACCTGGAATGACCCTTTCCCATCAACTAATAGTCAAGTCAGTATTTGCCCTTTATGAGATATATCAGGCCATGGCCCTTAGAAGACTTTAATTCGAAATTGCAGCTACCATATTAAACACAACAATCACAAAACTTTTCATTCATTCCCTTTAATTGCAGAGAAAAAGTCATGTTTTTTTCCCAATCATTGTCAGTTTCTTCTTAACTCAATAGGAAGACCTTTTGCTAATAACATGCCAGGAAATATACCTCCCAGAAGAGCTTTGTTCTTTTGTGGCTACTGAAGGACCTCTTAACAAATAAAATAAAGTGGATGACTAAGTGCAAAACATTTACTAAAGCATTTTCCAAACATGTTTTATACGAATAAAAACTGATTTGGCTACAGAGAAAGATTGGAATGTCAAGAACTTCATTTCAGGCAACAATTTTGTTATTGGAACAAGCCTCAGTTGTCTACACCTTGGTTTTGCTCAGAAGATGTAATGCAAGATAAGTTAAAAAATTTCCAATGCTGTTATCTCCCCTGTGCTACTTCTATTGTAAGTACAGATAACAACAGGCCTGATTTTTTTTTCTTTCATTTCCTTGGGTACCAAATCTCCCTCTTGCCACACACAATGCCCTTCAAGCTGTGCCTGGCTGCTGTAGCCCTGCCTGCTCCAACTGCTCGGGAGATCTGAACAAATAATCAAGGGGCTTGTCTCTTGGGAGAAAGGAATAAACTCTTATCTTTAAACTCAGGCTCTTGCATGTCTTACAAGGAGCAACTGAAGGGTTTCCTCATAGTCCAGGGAACCTCAAGAATGAAAATCCCATGTATAAGATAGATAGCTAGTGGGAAACTGCTGTATAACACAGGGAGCCCTGCCTGGTGCTCTGTGATGATCTAGAGGGACTGAAGTGGAGGGGGCAGAGGCTCAACAAGGAGGGGTTATACATATATATCTCCAACATTGTGTATGGCAGAAACCAACACAACATTGTAAAGCAATTATTCTCCAATTAAAATAATAATAAATTTTGAAAGGAATAAAAGAGTGAAAGTATCTGACTATAGAGTCATCTTACACTGTACCAATTCCATAAGTAGGTGATTACTTCATGAGGAAGGGCTTTATAGGAATAACTACAGCCATACTTCCTAGTGGCTTGGCATTAAAGAATTTGCTTGCCAATGCAGGAGCTGTGTGTTCAATCTCTGAGCAGGGAAGATTCCCTGGAGTAAGAAATGGCAATTCACTCCAGTATTATTGACTGGAAAATCCCACGGACAGAGGAGCTAGTGGGCTATCATCCATGGGGTCACAAAAGAGTCAGACATGACTTAATGACTAAACAACAATATCCAGGCATGCACCCAGCACCCAGCTGGCCTTCTCTAGAAAGCACAGAGCTTGATTTCATGTAATGCTCTGGCAGCCCCACAAGGTGTCAATTCTGCCTTCACATTACTCCTGTTTCATAAGACATTTCACTAGAGTAGGATTTTGTGTTCTCCTTGCACTGTGCTGTGCTGTGCTAAGTTGCTTCAATAATATCTGACTCTTGTGAGCCCATGGACCACAGCCCGCCAGGCTGCTCTGTCCATGGGATTCTCCAGGCAAGAATACTGGAGTGGGTTGCCATTTTCTACTCCAAGGGATCTTCCCAACCCAGGGTTCCCAACCCAGGGACTAAACCTGGGTCTTTTATGTCTCCTGCATTGGCAGTCAGGGTCTTTACCACTAGTGCCACCTGGGAAGCTCCTTGAATTAATTGTTGCCAAATATCACTTTAAAACATGCTTCAGCATTTGAAACACAGAATGTCCATGACAAAAGAGGCAGTATGTGATCCCATGAGAGGGTAAAATCTGTCCAATTCGAAGACCAAAAGACCCAAAATGAGTGTTATCACTTTGCTTGGGTCTCAGGTTTCTCAACTATAAGGCAGGTTTGAAAACTGTCTCCAGACATTTTATAAAGATACAAGGAACAAAATAAGGAACTGTGCTTTGAAAAACATGGAGTCCTCTATGTCAGTGGTTCTCAAAACTCAGCTGGTAAAGAATCCGCCTGCAATGTGGGAGACCTGGGTTTGATCCCTGAGTTGGAAGATCTCCTGGAGAAGGGAAAGGCTATCCAATCCAGTATTCTGGCCTGGGGAATTCCATGAACTGTATAGTCCATGGGGTAGCAGAGAGTAGGACATGACTGAGCGACTTTCACTTTCTCAAACTTTGGCATGCATCAGGATTTTTTTCAGGTGGCACTGGTAGTAAAATAATACACCTTCTGATGAAGGATAAGCAAGAAAACTGAGTTGGTCATTGAGCCAGGAAGATCCCTTGGAGAAGAAAATGGCAGTATTCTTGCCTGGAGAATCCCATGAACAGAGAGCATGGTGGGCTACAGTCCATGGGGTCACAAAGACTTGGACACGACTGAGCACACATGAACACAGACAATTTGTTCAAACAGCAACTCCCCAGTGTCTGACTCAGTGAGTGTAGGGTAAGGCTGGAGAACGTGAGGCTGATGCTGCAGGTCTACATAGCACACTTTGACAATAACTGATAAAAATTAGTTTATTTGAAACTCCATTCATGGTTTCAGTCTCACCCTTTTTCCTTGCCCATCTCTGCTTTAAACAAAGCAGTTGGGCATGTTTTCTTTTTATATCTTTGCCAATATTGGGTCTATATTTCATTTGAAAGGAAGTTGAAAACTATCAGTTTTTAAAAGTATTTATCAAAATTGTACAGCATTGGACTTGTACATCTAACTTAACAAAAGTGGCATGGAGTTTATAAATTACTTGAGTACTTTGATTAGATGGAGAATCTAAAGTAAATATTAAGGATTCAAAATCTGGAAGTTTCAAGAGCCCATTTGATTAATCTTTTTACTTTCCTAGATACTTAGAAATCCCAAATTTTCCTCTACAGGACTATTGAGGTACTCATAGTTTAAATCTGAAAGAATTTATAAGGAGAGCAAGCTTTAGTATGACCATAACACTAATATTGTGATATAAATCTAGGTGCCAACTTTTTAATGTAATTTATCCTTTCTAGGCTTTTGGAGGGGATATTAGTGAGTGAATTGAGATTTTATTAGGAAATTGAAGTGTGTGTGTGTGTGTGTGTGCGCACATGAACATGCTCAGTCATGTTGAACTCTTTGTGGGATTCAACTCTTTGTTCAAATCTTATGTGGGATTTTCTTAGCAGATACTACTTACTAATTTCATTTGTTGAGATTAATATGAGAAATTAAAAGTAAAGCAAGTTTGCATTCATAGATGTTAATACTATTTCCTATGGAAAGGAACCAATCTCCTTGCATAAATAACTATTGCCATATACATAAGAAATAGAGAAGTTGAGCCTAAGATATCTTCTTTTGCCAGAAAGGAAGGAAATTTTCGGATAGCTAATGGAACCATGACACACTAACAGGAATCAACTCAAAGGAGCTCACATTAGCCATGCTTGGAGCAATCTGATCATCGGAAAGAATATTCACTGCAAGTAATTAACATGCATTATACATAAAACTTTGTGTTTATAATGATAAAAAAAAAAAAAGCCTTATTGGCCCGTAATGCTGGCTACTGGGGCACCAATCCATTACTTTGAAATAGTAAGTAAAGGAAAATGGCCAAGCATTCATCCTATAATTTCCAAATAACTTGTATTTCAAAGTTATCAGTAAATGAGGAAAAAACATGTAAAATATCATGTATGAAATGAGATGCCAGTCCAGGTTCGATGCACCATACTGGATGCTTGGGGCTGGTGCACTGGGATGACCCGGAGGGATGGTATGGGGAGGGAGGAGGGTTCAGGATGGGGAGCACATGTATACCAGTGGTGGAATCATTTTGATATTTGGCAAAACTAATACAATTATGTAAAGTTTAAAAATAAAATAAAATTAAAAAAAAGAAAAGAAAATGCTTAGTAATTGTAATTGGCTTGTTCATATCATTTCTATTTCTTCCTGGTTCAATCTTGGAAGGTCGAACTTTTCTAAGAATCTGTCCCTTTCTTCCAGGCTTTCTATTTTATTGACAAGAGTTGCTACATAGTCTCTTAAGATCCTTTGTATATCTGTGTTGTCTATGGTAACTTCTTTCTTATTTCTAATTTTGTTGATTTAATTTTCTCCATTTTTTCCTGATGAGTCTGGCCAATGGTTTACTAATTTTGTTTACCTCCTTAAAGAATTGGCTTTTGTTTTATTAATCTTTAGTATTGTTTCCTTCATTTTTTTCCATTTATTTCTTCTTTGATCTTTATGATTTCTTTGCTTCTACTAATTTTGGGTTTGTTTTTTGTTGTTGTTGCTCTTTTTCCAGTTGTTTTAGATGTAAGGTTAGTTTGTCTATTTCAAGTTTTTCTTTCTTCTTGAGAAGGATTGTATTGTTATAAATCTCCCTCTTAGAACTACTTTTGCTGCATCTCATAGGTTTTGGGTCATGGTGTTTTCATTGTCATTTCTTTCTAGGAATTTTCTGACTTCCCTTTGTATTTCTGCAGTAACCTTTTCATTATTTAGAATTGTATTCTTTAACCTCCATGTGTTTGTACTATAAGCAAAGTGAAAATACAGCCCTCAGAGTGGGAGAAAATAATAACAAATGAAACAACTGACAATGGATTATTTCCAAAATGTACAAGCAGCTCATGCAACTCATTACCAGGAAATCAAACATCCCAGTCTAAAAGTGGGCAGAACGTCTAAACAAACATTTCTCCAAAGAAGACATACAGATAGCTACTAAACACATGAAAAGATGCTCAGCATCACTCATTATTAGAGAAATGTAAATCAAAACTACCATGAGATATCATCTTACACCTGTCAGAATGGCCATCATTAAAAAAAAAATCTACAAACAATAATTTCTGGAGAGGGTGTAGAGAAAAGAGTACCTCTTGCAGTGTTGGTGGGACCGTAAATTAATACATCCTCTAATGGAAGACAGCATGGGGTTAAAACACTAGCAATGAAACTGTCATGTGACCCAACAATCCCACTACTGGGCATACACCCTGAGAAAACCATAACTGAAAAAGACACATGCACCCCAATGTTCACTGCAACACTATTTACAATATCTAGATCATGGAAGCAACCTAGATGTCTATTGACAGATGAATGGATAAAGAAACTGTCGTATATTACTCAGCCATAAAAAGGAATGCATTTGAGTCAGTTCTGAAGAGTACATGAACCTAGAGCCTATTATACATAAACCTAGAGCGTATTATACAGAGTGAAGTAAGTCAGAAAGAGAAAAACCAATATATAATAGCAAAGAGTTGGAAGGACTGAGCGACTGAACTGAACTGACTAACATACTTATATATAATTTAGAAAGGTGGTACTGATGAACGTTTTGCAGGACAGCAGTGGAGATGCAGACAAAGAAAACAGGCTTGTGAACATGGGGCAGGGGGAAGGAGAGAGTGGGATGAATGGAGAGAGTAGCATGGAATCATATACACTACCATATTTCAAACAGATAGCCAGTGGAAATTTACTGTATAACTCAGGGAACTCAAACTGGGGCTCTGTGACAACCTAGAGAGGTGGGATTGGGTGGGAGGTGGGAGGGAGGTTCAAGAGGGAGGGAACATATGTATATTTATGGATGATTGATGCATATTGATGCATGGCAGAAGCCAACACAATATTGTGAAGCAATTATCCTTCAATTAAAAATAAATAAATTTTTAAAAATGTTTAGCTCGTTAAAAATGCAGAAAGAATTACAAAAATTGAAAACCACCAAAGTTAATAATAAATCTAAGGAACAATTATTAAATGGATTCTAAAGCCATTAAGTGAAATTTTAATGAAGAACTTTATAATGGAGAACTCAGGCTGACCCCACCTGTATCCACTAATTAACTTTAGCATTCATTAAAAATGGAAAAATAAGGCACTCTGTACTTAAGAGGTACTTCAAAAAGAAGTTGAAAGCATCCATCTAGAAATATTCTTGCCAAATAATGTATCTGAATCTAATCACACCCACATGTCTAACTACCAGCTTACAGGGAACAGAGAAAAATTTAATAAACTCAAATGAAGCAATTAGCAAAAAGCGGAAACTGAAACATTCTGTTGGACAAGAGAATAGCTTTCTCCAACATACCATTAGCGTGAATGTTTACACCACACAGAATTTGAAAAGAAGCATAACTCATAACAATGAAAAGACCTTAACTCGATTCTAATTTGACAGAACAGCTACAATCTATAATCATATATGTCAGAAACAGTTGGGAATATTTTATTATAGACTAGATGTTGGGTAATATTAAGGGAATATTATTTTGTTTTGTGTGATAAGGCCATAGGGATTATACATAGATGTGTGTATATGATGTAGGTAATTGTGTGTATGTATACATTTTATCAGTTATATATACCGTTGAAGTTTTTCCAGGTAATGCCATGATATCTGAGATTTGCTTTCAAAACACTTAAGCAGAATAAAATGTTAATAGGAAGAAATAGTTGAAATAGATTGGCAAGATATTCATAATTATTGAAGCTGGGTATGGGAATATAAAGATTTAATGTGCTATTATCTCCACCTCTGTGTAGGTGTGAAATTTTTTCCCCAACAGTATGATATAATAAGAAGTAGAGGGACTTCCCTGGTGGTCCAGTGGCCAAGATTCTGCACTCCCAGAGCAGGGGCTGGGGCTCCCATCCTGGTCAGGGAACTAGATCTCACATGATGCAACTAAGATTTCCCATGCCATGACTAAAGATCCTACATGCCAAAACAAATTTCAAAGATACCACATCATGACTAAGACCAGGTTCAGCCAAATAAATAAATAAGTATTTAAAAATAATAAGCAGAGATACATAACCCCATGCTGACATAAGAAACCAGAGGACTCTACCTGTGCTAGTGCTAGTGCTAAGTCACTTCAGTCGTGTCTGACTCTTTGCAACCCCTTAGACTGCAGCCTGCCAAGCTCCTCTGTCCATGGGGGTTCTCAAATACTTTGGTCTCAAAAACTCAAAGAAATTATTGAGGATGCCAAAGACCTTCTGTTTATGTGGGTTATATCTATTGACATTGAACACATTAGCAATTAAAACAAATTTTAAACATTATTTACAAACATTTTCATAATAGCAATTGCCAAATTCAGACTGAAAGTGGAGAAAACCAATAGACCAGGTATGACCTAAATCAACCCCCTTATGACTATACAGTGGAAGTGAGAAATAGATTTAAGGGACTAGGTCTGATAGACAGAATGCCTGATGAACTATGGATGGAGGTTCATGACATTGTACAGGAGACAGGGATCAAGACCATCCCCAAGAAAAAGAAATGCAAAAAAAGAAAATGGCTGTCTGAGGAGGACTTACAAATAGCTGTGAAAAGACGGGAAGTAAAGAGCAAAGGAGAAAAGGAAAGATATAAGCATCTGAATGCAGAGTTCTAAACAATAGCACGGAGAGATAAGAAAGCCTTTCTCAGTGATTAATGCAAAGAAATAGAGGAAAACAACAGAATGGGAAAGACTAGAGATCTCTTCAAGAAAACTAGAGATACCAAGGGAACACTTAATGCAAAGAGGGGCTCAATAAAGGACAAAAATGGTATGGACCTAATAGAAGCAGAAGATATTAAGAAGAGGTGGCAAGAATACACAGAAAAACTGTACAAAGAAGATCTTCACAACCCAGATAATCATGATGGTGTGATCACTCATCTAGAGCCAGAAATCCTGGAATGTGAAGTCAAGTGGGCCTTAGGAAGCATCACCACGAACAAAGCTAGTGGAGGCGATGGAATTCCAGTTGAACTATTTCAAATCCTGAAAGATGATGCTGTGAAAGTGCTGCACGCAATATGCCAGCAAATTTGGAAAACTCAGCAGTGGCCACAAGACTGGAAAAAGTCAGTTTTCATTCCAATCCCAAAGAAAGGTAATGCCAAAGAATGCTCAAACTACGCACAATTACACTCATCTCACACACTAGTAAAGTAATGCTTAAAATTCTCCAAGCCAGGCTTCAACAATACGTCAACTGTGAACTTCCAGATGTTCAAGCTGGTTTTAGAAAAGGCAGAGGAACCAGAGATCAAATTGCCAACATCTGCTGGATCATGGAAAAAGCAAGAGAGTTCCAGAAAACATCTATTTCTGCTTTATTGACTATGCCAAAGCCTTTGACTGTGTGGATCACAAGAAACTGTGGAAAATTCTGAAAGAGATGGGAATACCAGACCACCTGACCTACCTCTTGAGAAACTTATATGTGCCGGGAGCCGGCATATTGCATACTGAGTGCATATTGCATATTGAGTGCAGCACTTTCCACAGCATCATCTTTCAGGATCTGGAATAGCTCAACTGGAATTCTATCACTGCCAGGGGCCAGTGTGAGGAGCTCCACCCATGACAAAAGTCATGAGGAAGGAGGCTCGGCATACGCAAAGGCGGGATCGAGCCTCAGGAGTCCCCCTGGAAACTCTCGAGCATCTACCCCCAAAACCAGAGTATGCCTACTTTCTGCTTTGTGCTTTCACCTACACCTCTGACTTTACGGGGGGCTGTCCCCCACTACCTCTCTCTGAAAAAAGAGTTAGCTTACAGCTCCAGTTAATAATTCCTGGGTGTGACAGTGTTTCAACCTACAAACTCCTTTGGAAGTCCTCTAGCCTGCTTGAATAGGTTTTTTCCGGCCACATGTGATTGCTCAGAGCCTCCCAACTGTGAGAGGCATGAAATGTTCTAAACTGTCTAAATACAGATTCCTTTGAGCAGTTAAAAGATTGATTAGAAATTGTATTGGTGAAGGATTTTTCACTTGTTGGGCCAATGTTTGCTGCTAAGTCTCCATATCCCTTACCTGCTGTGTCCCTGGCAGTGTATTGATTAATATAATTGGTGTAAATAGTAGCTTTAATGTTTGTAACCTGGGACCCTTGAGTTAATTCTTTTTCTTGTTATAGCCCACCACACGTTTGCTCTGTAGGAATGCAACTTTAACGCTTTTGGAGGGTGGCGCTTGACTTATCACCTTTAGAGAAAAATAAGTTTTCTGAAGAAAGGGTCTTAAAATGTTAACAGGCCTCCGGGCCAGAAGATGATGCAAATCACCTAAACTTTTGCATATGATAAGTTTGCAGGAAGAAAGCCTGGTTTGCTGCAAGACTCTACCCCTTCCCCCATTATCCTCTATGCATAACTTAAGGTATAAAAACTACTTTGAAAAATAAAGTGCGGGCCTTGTTCACCCGAAACTTGGTCTCACCATGTCGTTCTTTCTCTTACCTTCTGGCTGAATTATTCAGCCTCTTTTCTCCACTGAATTTCCTCACTGAGCTATCCTTATTTCAGCCTCTTTTCTTCACTGAATTTTCCTACTGAGCTATCCTTATTCTATTACTCTTTATATCCTTAATTAACGTTTAATTAAGCAGTTGTTTCCTGATCCTCGCTGACGCCGTCCCCTCTTCGAATTCCCTGGATCCACCGGGGCTGGACCCCGGCATATATGCAGGTCAGGAAGCAACAGTTAGAACTGGACATGGAACAACAGACTGGTCCCAAATAGGAAAAGGAGTATGTTAAGGCTGTATATTGTCACCCTGCTTATTTAACTTCTATGCAGAGTACATCATGAGAAACGCTGGGCTGGAAGAAGCACAAGCTGGAATCAGGATTGCCGGGAGAAATATCAATAACCTCAGATATGCAGATGACACCACCCTTATAGTAGAAAGTGAAGAAGAACAAAAGAGCCTCTTGATGAAAGTGAAAGAGGAGAGTGAAAAAGTTGGCTTAAAGCTCAACATTCAGAAAAAGATCATGGCATCTGATCCCATCACTTCATGGCAGATAGATGGGAAAACATTGGAAACAGTGGCTGACTTTATTTTCTGGGCTCCAAAATCACTGCAGACAGTGATCGCAGCCATGAAATTAAAAGACTCTTACTCCTTGGAAGAAAAGTTATGACCAACCTAGACAGCATATTAAAAAGCAGGTCCGTCTAGTCAAGGGTATGGTTTTTCCAGTGGTCATGTATAGATGTGAGAGTTGGACTGTGAAGAAAGCTGAGTGCCAAAGAATTGATGCTTTTGAAGTGTGGTGTTGGTGAAGACTCTTGAGAGTCCCTTGGACTGCAAGGAGATCCAACTAGTCCATCCTAAAGGAGATCAGTCCTGGGTGTTCATTGGAAGGACTGATGTTGAAACTCAAACTCCAGTATTTTGGTCACCTGATGTGAAGAGCTGACTCATTGGAAAAGTCCCTGATGCTGGGAAAGATTGAGGACAGGAGGAGAAGTGGATGACAGAGGATGAGATGGTAGGGTGGTATCATCAACTCGATGGATATGGGTTTGGGTGGACTCTGGGAATTAGTGATGGACAGGGAGGCCTGGTGTGCTGTGGTTCATGGGGTTACAAAGAGTTGGACACGGCTGAGTGACTGAACTGAACTGAATGATAATACCATTATATGTTAACATAAATAACAACCTTTTTAAAAAAATTATCTTCCTGCCCTGCAAATAATTTCATTTCCTTGATTCCCATATATATGTATTAATGTAAGTATTTCTTTTTCTCTTTCTAACTTAGTTCACTCTGTATGACAGACTCCAGGTTCATCCACATCTTACAAAAGACCCAGTTTCAGTTCTTTTTATGGCTGAGTAATATTCCATTATATATATATATATATATGTATATATATGCCACCTTGTCTTTATCCATTCAACTGCTAAGACATAGAGAACTGAATTGTGAACATGATGGGCAAAGAGAAGGTGGGACAAATTGAGAGGGCAGCACTGACGTATGTATACCGCCATGTGTGAAATAGATAACCAGTGGAAGCTGCTGTATAGCACAGGGAGCTCAGCTTGGTGCTCTGTGATGTCCTAGAAGGGTGGGATAGGGGCATGAGAAGGAGGTTCAAGAGGGGGGATATATGTACGTATAGCTGTTTCACTTGGTTTTACAGCCGAAACTAATACACATTAGAAGAGCAACATTATTTTACATATTTGCAGATTTCTTTAATTTTTGGCTTAATATATGAAAAATGGATTCTTCTCTGTTTATTCATTCAGTATATTGCATTATCTTGTGTTGAGTCAAATCCGTGAAAAAATGCAGCCTTAAAAAATGTGTGGTAGGAAAAGCGTGTGTTTAGTACTCTTTTTAGATAACTTCAACTATCCTTTTGTGATGTTACACCAAAAATTAATAAGTATCATTCCATAAATATTAGTTGCAATATAGAATCTGAAACTGTGGCAACAAACTTTTCTTACTCTTTTACATATTGTATTAAAATAAAATACATTGGTTCATCTTGCACATTAAATGAATATTTATCCATACGTGATTTTGTAATGTCAGGCATTGGTCATTTAAAAAATTAATTCACTGTTATACAGAGTGTCCAAATGTTGATATGTTTCATAATATGATTTCTAAAAATCATATTTGTTCATATTACCCCAGATATCAGAAAATTCCTTAAGTATCAGGAAACTGTGAAGTTCATAATGGTGTACAGAAATTTTCAAAATTCTTATTTTTGTTTAATACTTAAAATTTATCATTAACAACAAATAGTTTTAATTTTTGCTCTTGAAATAATGGGTCACCTGTCATTTAAAAAAAAAAAGTTTGCCTAATGCTTAAGTCTGTATTGTTTGCCTATCATTTCTTCTTTCACTTAAAACATTTATTTTTTCAGTTCACAACCAAACAGTTGCACAAATGCACTTTACTTTGAGGCAACCATACTCCTTTGGAAATCAACAGAAATACTTTTCTCAAATTGCCCATTTTGTTACACAGTCTAGTGAAGCATGATATATGCAAGGTTAGAGATTTTATGAAATTAATAAATTCTCTTTTCCATTAAGAACACTCTTCAGTGAAACTATTCACATACCATAAACTTTTAAGTATGAGTGCATGATAATGAAGTACACGAGGACCACTATCGTAGTCTCACACCACTACTTTGATTCTGGTAAAGACGTCTGCTGTTCTGTCCACCACTGCTTCTCCACTATCAGTGAAAATGTCAAGACAGTACAAAAAGCAAATAAAACCTTACTATTATTAATAAAGCAGTTTTGATCACATAGTCCCCATGAAAAGTACTAATCTTGTCAAACTTCCATTAGATAAACTTCCAGCCTATAAAATATACAAATAAAAGAATCCTTAGTAGAAAATGCTAAAATAAATGACAGGTTCATTTTCTCATCAGTCTGTCCTGCCTATCAATAGTTAAAAAGAAATGTTTAGGCTTATAAAGATTTTTTTTAAACAAAACTTTGCTCAAGAACTTTAAGCTTGAGAAGAACTTTTTGGAAATTTTATTTCTTTTTTTTAATATAAATTTATTTATTTTAATTAGAGGCTAATTACTTTACAATATTGTATTGGTTTTGCCATACATTGACATGAGTCTGCCACGAGTGTACATGTGTTCCCCATCCTGAACCCCCCTCCCACCTCCCTCCCCATCCCATCCCTCTGGGTCATCCCAGTGCACCAGCCCTGAGCATCCTGTATCATGTGTCTAACCTGGACTGGTGATTCATTTCACATATGATAATATACATGTTTCAATGCCATTCTCCCAAATCATCCCACCCTCGCCCTCTCCCACAGAGTTCAAAAGACTGTTCTATATACATCTGTGTCTCTTTTGCTGTCTCGCATACAGGGTTATCGATACCATCTTTCTAAATTCCATATATATGCGTTATTATACTGTATTGGTGTTTTTCTTTCTGGCTTACTTCATTCTGTATAATAGGCTTCTTGATCTACCAAATTAATCTGAAAAGTTGATTATTATGGTGGAGAAAGGATTCTTTGACAAAAACAAGACACTTCTTCATAGATTTGAGTTGTATATTTCCAACACAGCCATTATATACCTAGAAAAGTTCTGATATGCTCACAGCGTATGGTTCAATGGCCTGAGTTTTAACTCAGGAACATGTACAGTTAGAGCAAAAAGTAAATTGGATCCCAGTAGCAATTTGTGGAGAAAGTGAGGGTTTGCAGATATAGAAATGAGTTCCTTTGTTCTTTGAATTCCTTTTCTTTATAGAGAAGACCTTTAAGCTTCCTTAAATTGTCCATTGGTTATTTTGAATTCTTCTCTTTGACAACTTTCTTGCCAACTCTCTGGACCGAAATATAGACTGTAGTTTTGTACTCTCATTTCTTCTGTTTTCTAAATATATTCTTATTCAACTTCTTCAAAAACCGACATGAGAAGAAAAATTATTGAAGAAACATGATATTTAATAGAGAGAGAGCAATAACAAGAATTTCTCTTTATAAAGAATTTCTAGAAGTTAGAGATAGGAGGTCTCTGACAACCCAAGTCTTTTTGTTTTCCTCTAAAAGTGTCACAAAATAAGCAGAGACAAAAGAAGTAAGAGTGGATGGACAGATGTGCAAAACATAAAATAAATATGCTGAGGTTAAGTGTTTGCAAGCATTTATACATTTTATATTTGACAGATTAACTGAAAGAGCTATTATTTTCAGAAATAGGCATACTGAACCCAAATACTCTTCCAGTCTAAATCCAAATGCTCTTTATTTTGTTTCATTCACTAACTCACTCTGAATAGATTTTCTACACAAAGCTTTATGGTTTCCTTGGTGATAATATAATTAACCAGTAAACATAATGCATTTGTATTAAAGACTAAATATATTTCCTTGCATATTAATTAAGGATGCATTTATTATTTCTTGTCAAAACAGAAAGAAAGATTTGGGCTCTCAGACCCCACACTGTCTGCATTCCTAATGACAGCAGAAACAAAATTGGAACATTTACATAGACAAATTCCTTTAGTAATGTGTTTTATTTTAGCAAGCAGGAATATTCGCAAATATAACTTTCAAAGGTATATGCACCTTTGCAGAAACATTTTTATTCTAACATTTGTAAAGACATAAATAAATTATGGTTAATACAAGTGCACTGTTTAGTCAATATATTTTATTCCTCCTTATTAATTTAAAAGAGTTAAGCACAAATGCCAAGAAGGGATTTCAGTTGAATGGAATCATTTGGTGAGGGTTAATTACTTATCCTGGTTAGATGCTTAGCAAAGCTTACATGGAGAGGGTACTTTCCTTAGCATTTTTTAGATGGTTACTGATCCTTAATAATCATTCACTTTTTCTTTTCTTTTCTAGGATTTTCATCATCAAAATGAAACTATTCAAATATACCGAGTTTGGAAAGCATAAGATGCCTAAGAAAATCCTTTAGTCATTTTCTCAAAATTTCCAAATCCATAACCAGAAATATCCTGCTCTCTGTTCTATTAGTTCACTTATCTCAGGAGTCAACTCCTTCTAAAGTCCCACAGCGAGAACATCACTAACCAATCACAAAACTTCTTTCAATCAGGACTCTGAGTGTTGTTTGTTCTTTTCTTATTGATTAATGTAGTTAAGCCCTACACGTCTTAGTTTCCTTCAAGTTGTTGCTATGGATGAGGCTTATGGGCTACATGTTTCTCTAATAAGAATTTTTAGTACACAAAGCTCTTAACTAAGTGAGAACCACTTGGAAAGCCAACTTAATGCAGAGATGTTTATAGAAGACAAATTTCTAGGAGTAAGACAAGGCATAAGTATTTCTAAAATGTCCCCAGATAATTCGGAAATACTCCTGGTGATTTCTTCAGTGGAACATTCAATGCTTTCTTGAGTTTTATATTTAGCTAAGAACAACTCTTCATGAATATTGTTGAGTTCAGTTCAGTTCAGTTCAGTCACTCAGTCATGTCTGACTCTTTGCGACCCCATGAACTGCAGCACGCCAGGCGTCCCTGTCCATCACCAACTCCCATTGTCCACCCAAACCCACATCCATTGTGTCGGTGATGCCATCCAACCATCTCTTCCTCTGTCATCCGCTTCTCCTCCTGCCCTCAATCTCTCCCAGCATCAGGGTCTTTTCAAATGAGTCAGCTCTCCGCATCAGGTGGCCAAAGCATTGGAGATTCAGCTTCAACATCAGTCCCTCCAGTGAATACCCAGGACTGATCTCCTTTAGGATGGACTGGTTGGATCTCCTTGTTGAGAAAACCTAGAATTATTCATCTGAACAGTGCACTTAGCTTTTTAGGCAATCTATATCAGATTATGTTTTCTAGACAGCATTTTAACATTTACTTTGGATGCCTTTCTTGATTGTCTGTGTGTTAGTCACACTTTTTGTCCGACTCTTTGTGACCCCATGGGCTGTATTTCACCAGGCTCTTCTGTCCGTGAAATTTTCTACCCAAGAATACTGGAGTGGGTTGCCATGCCCTTCTCCAGGGGATCTTCCCAACCCAGGGATCAAGCCCAGTTTTCCCACATTGAAGGCAGATTCTTTATCGTACTTTACATGAGGCAATATAAGAGCAGGAAATGGGTCTATCTTGCTAAATACTGTATCTACATTCTTTAACCCAATGTCAAACACATAGAAGGTACATGATAAAGTGTTTCTTATGATAGAGCATAAGCTTTTACATAACAGCCTTTCACCAAGAGTGAGCTTCTATCCAACAAAAAATTTAAAAACTGTTTCTAAAACATATCCAAAACTTTGTGATTTGCATAATAGCTTGTGAACTGCACAAGTGCCATCCATTTGTAACTACTTGATGGTTAAATTGAACTTAAAGTAGAAGTTAACAGTTGTTCTACCTGTACAGCAAAGCTACTGTTTATGTAAATTAAAGATAAACCAAGATTCAGTCACTCACTAAATCTTTCAGAAAAATCATCCCACCAATATTTTTGTGAAGTTTGATCTAATCTATTCCTGCCATTATGGATGCTTTTATGAAGCATATGGATGAAAACTTTGCAAATGGATTTAAGAACTATCAAGAGACTGTCTTGGGATTTTCATCATCTCTCATTATTCCTGAGTACTGAAACGGCTGATGTTTTTTCTCATCTTTAGTGTTATTAAGTTTTTATTTTTTATTACATTCGTCTGGATCCTGAAAATAAAATCAAGTATCTATCTTTATAATGCCTATAATTATAAAGCCAATAACTGACACCTGTTTTGCAAGGTGAATGGGAAGAATATTCACTCTACTTTTAAGTATATTTTAATAGGGATTTTCATCTTATAATCAAGATTTTCTTTGCATGTTGGAAAGTCACAGGTTTTTTAATTTAAAAACCAATGTGATAAGGTACCCAAGTTCTCCAGAAATCCCTTTATATGTATACTGTATCAATATAATGGATAAGCTCAGAAATGTATCTATGACGAGCATAGATATTATTAATTCTCTTTAAATGTAGTGCAGCAAGGACTCTAATTTCCAATTTTGCATGTAAGCTTGAAATCTGTCACTCTGTGCCAGCAAAAATGAAAAGCTGAACAAACTAATAAACTAGCAATTCTTCCTGGTCCTACAGGGAGGGGAAGACATAGGGCAAACCACTGTCCCCAGACTGGAGAGCCAGACCGATGAATACATAAACTATACTATGCAAAACCCAGGTGTGTACTAGGTACAGAGAATGAATGAGGTAAATATTTTAAAAGTGGGAAAGAGTTTTACATGTTCAAGTATATAAAATAATAAGTACTATAATACAGCTGTCTCCAACCTTTTGGGCCCCAGGGACCAGTTTCATGGAAGATAATATTTTCCACAGACTGGGGGCAGGGGAATGGTTTCAGGACGATTCAAGCACATTACATTTATTGTGCATTTTACTTCTATTATTATTACATCACTACCTCAGATTATCAGGCATTAGATCCCAGAGATTAGGGACCCCTGCTGTAATTGAAGAGTGTATAAAACTTTGTGAGTCAAGAGTAGGCAGGAAAAGCTATACCTAACTTGCAGCTTTGCGGATTTTGATGTTTTAGATGAAGTTTGAAAAGCAAGTAGGTCTCTATACAGATAAAATTTTGTCTTTTTGTTATACTTCTAGTAAACAACTAACTGGCACATAGGTATTATTTGTTGAATGGAAATGGCTAAGAGAATCAACCATGCAATATCAATGTCTAAATATCAGATTATGACTGAAAGACAGACTAATCAAATTGATTAACTACTATTAATATTTCTAATTACTTACTGGCCACATATATGATTATCATTATGTTTTTGTTTTTTGTTTTTTTAGAGCAGCTCATCCAATGAACTCCTTTCAGAAAAAGAATAGCCCCAAAATTTAATTTTTACATTCTGCTAAAATTAATCTGGAGAAGGCAATAGCACCCCACTTCAGTACTCTTGCCTGGCAAATCCCATGGATGGAGGAGCCTGATAGGCTGAAGTCCATGGGGTCGCTAGGAGTCGGACACGTCTGAGCGACTTCACTTTCACTTTTCACTTTCATGCATTGGAGAAGGAAATGGCAATCCACTCCAGTGTTCTTGCCTGGAGAATCCCAGGGATGGGGGAGCCTGGGGGGCTCACATCTATGGGGTCGCACAGAGTCGGACACGACTGAAGCGACTTAGCAGCAGCAAAATTAATCTATATCAGAAAAAGTCTTATACATGCAATTGTATTATATATACTATAATCTATTATCATATGTTATAGACATATATTCTAATTATATAATACAGATATATTGTAATATGGATATATTTTATAATATATATCAGGAAAAAGCCTTATACATATAATTGCATTAGAAAAACTGCTTTAGGTGCAGGGTTTCCTTAAGATGGATCTTAGGTTAGTATCCAAGACAACCTTGTTTTCATCCTAGTAAAACCAGAACTCTCTAAATAAGAAAAAAATTTTTGGCATCCATTATCATTGAGAAAAATGGATAACAGTCCTGGGACAAAAAGGGAGAGCTGGGATCTAATCTACCAATGCTCTAATAATAAATGTGGCCTTAAACGAACCTAGCTTCTTTAGTTCACCCTTCTCTGTCTACAACATAAGGAGAAGGACTACACAGTGTCTATGACCTCTTTCTACATCTAATATGCTAAAACACTGATAAGCATAGACTAGAATCTTATTTTTCCTTAAGTTTCTGAGGTACATTTTCAACTTCTTTTTATATATAATGTATATGTACTGTGTGTGTGTGTGTGTGTGTAGAGTGTCACACTTCTTTTCTCTTTCTGTTACAGTATTACAATACTATAACAAATTTAGTTTGGAATTTCTTTGACAGGTGCATATATATGTGAATTGCCCATTATAAAGCAAGGTGTAAAACTGATTCACAGATTTTGAGTGGCCTGAGCCAATAACCATGTCAACTGAGCTTACTGTTAATACCACCTCCATTTTCTAGGTTTTTTGTGGCTAAAAAACTAGTAGGACAGTCAAGGGCTTCCTCAGTGGCTCAGAGGGTAAAGAATCTGCCTGCAATGCAGGAGACCCGGTTCGACTCGTGAGTCAGATAGATTCCCTGGAGAAGGGAATGGCCACCTACTCCAGTGTTCAAGTCTGGGGAATTCCACAGACAGAGGAGCCTGGAGAGCTACAGTCCATGGGATCGCAAAGAGTTGGATACCACTGAGTGACTAACACACCCAAGACAGTCAAGGATCAATAAAATCAAAATCAACAGCCTGAAAATAACAGTCTCAGGAAACTTGTCAGTGGAAGTCTTAACTTTACAATTGCACTTTTTTTTTGGTTAAGGACTATTAGAAGTCAGAAATATACACTATGGAGATATGTCTATTTCAACGAAAATGCTTTAGCTTTATTTTCATAGAAAGAAGTAGTCCAAGTATCCAAATGCAATTATATTGACCTAGGGCAGATGATATTTTCTCAGAGCATAACTTGTACTTATTTTCTTCCTCCTGTGAAATCTGTATGCTGGTCAAGTACCAACCGTTAGCACTGGACATGAAACAACAGACTGGTTCCAAATCGGGAAAGGAATACATCAAGACTGTATATTGTCATCTGACTTATTTAACTTATATGCAGAGTGAAAGTGAAAGTGAAGTTGCTCAGTTGTGTCTGACTCTTTGTGATCCCATGGACTGTAGCCTACGAGGCTCCTCCCTCCTTGGGACTTTTCAGGCAAGAGTACCAGAGTGGATTTCTGTTTCCTTCTCCAGGGTATCTTCCCAACCTAGGGATCGAACCCAGGTCTCTCACGTTGTAGGCAGAAGCTTTTACTGTCTGAGCCACAAGGGAAGTATGCAGAGTACATCATGCGAATGCCAGGCTGGATGAAACACAAGCTGGAATCAAGATTGCCAGGAAAAATGTCAATAATCTCAGATACACAAATGACCCCACCCTTATGGCAGAAAGTGAAGAAGAACTAAAGAGTCTCTTGATGAAAGTGAAAGAGGAGACTGAAAATGTTGACTTAAAACTCAACATTCAGAAAACTAAGATCATGGCTTCTGGTCCCATCACTTCATGGCAAATAGATAGGGAAACAGTGAGAGACTTTATTTTTTGGGGCTCCAAAATCACTGCAGATGGTGACTGCAGCCATGAAATTAAAAGATGCTTGCTCCTTGGAAGAAAAGCTATGATCAACCTAGACAGCATATTAAAAAGCAGAGACATTACTTTACCAACAAAGGTCCATCTAGTCAAAGCTTTGGTTTTTCCAGTAGTCATGTATGGATGTAAGAGCTGGAATATAAAGAAAGCTGAGCACTGAAGAATGGATGCTTTT